>NC_060288.1:21100086-21400086 GCF_021613505.1 Equus quagga | reverse complement strand
ACAATAATCCAGTCTACCCCAGAAAGATTAATCCTCCTCTCTTGGTTTCAGAATCCTCACCTATAAATTAAGGATGTTGGGTTACAGTGCTCACTCCTTATCCACAATTTCACTTTCCATGGTTTCAATTACCCACAGTCAACCGTAGTCTGAAAATATTAAATGGCAAATTCCAGAAATAAACAATTCGTAAATTTTAAATTGCATGCTGTTCTAAGTAGAGAGATGAAATCTCACACCATCTCACTTTGTTCTGCCCGGGATGTGAATTATCCCTTTGTCCAGTAGAACCATGCTGTATACGCTACCTGCTTATTAGTCACTTAGTAGCTGTCTGAGTTATCTGACTGAGTGTTCTGGTGTTGCAGCATCTGTGAACCCTTATTTTCCTTAATAATGACCCCAAAGCCCAAGAGTAGTGATGCTGGCTATTTGGATATGCCAAAAAGAAGCTGTAGAATGCTTCCTTTAAGGGAAAAGGTGAAAGCTCTTAACTTAATAAGCAAAGAAAAAAAATAGTACTCTGAGGTTCCTAAGATCTACTGTAACTTTTTTACAGTATATTGTTATAATTGTTCTATTTTATCATTAGTTATTTTTGTTAATCTGTTACTGTACCTAATTTATAAATTAAATTTTATCATAGATATTATGTATAGGAAAAAACATGGTATATATAGGGTCTGGTATGCCATGGGTTCAGGCATCCCCTGGGGGTCTTGAAATGTATCCCCCATGGATAAGGGGGGATAACTGTATATAATCTCATCAGCAGGTTATTTAACCTGTCTAAACGTCAATTTCCTTATTAAGTCTGGATGATAATAGTGTCTGTTTCATGGAATGTTGTGGGATTTAATTAGATAGTGCTTGTAAAACACTTAACATAATGGTCAATGAATGATATCTATTATTAATCTTAAAGTCCCCTCCAGTTAGGTGGGACTTATATGACATTTCATAGTCTACCATAAGCCATAGTGTATAAAAAATGGATGGGAAACAAGGACTGTCTCTTTCTATTCTGCTTCACATTTTCAATCTGGTCTCCAAAGCCCTGTGCAGAGTCTATAGCGGGGCTCGCTGGCAGTCTACACCTTAGCAGGCTGTATATAAATCCTGCAGATCAGCCAGGTCTTCCTTGGTCTCCACGACCCAAAAATTTGAGGCAGATTCAAGTCGACTTGAGGAATGAGTTTACTTTGAGGGAATTGAGAATATAGTTCAAGTTAAGCAAGCCTGAAAAATCCTTCTTAGGTTCAAAATGGACCTAATACCTTTAAGAAATTGCAGTGACTCTGAAAACAAAACTGAATCTGAAACAAAAGATTCAGAATCAAAAACCTCTGAGTTGAACATATCTGGGCCAAGTGGTCCTGACTGTCCTAGAAGTAGGATGACCTGACCTGTCAAACTGCCAGGGCACTGAGCCATTGGGTGCTCCCTCTTCTGTTATGTTTAGATTGTTTTTCTTATTTATTTGTCTTATTTGATCAAAAAATACTGTAGCCAAAAAAATATAAGCCCTATAAGGATTAATATTGGAAAACATTCTAACTAATTTAAAATTTCCAAAATAGTACTAATATATCACTTTAATGAATACCCATCATTTTAGTAAGAATGTTGAGATAATTTCTTTTCTACTTATCTTTCTTGAAAATGTTATGGGGGCTGGCCCCGTGGCCGAGTGGTTAAGTTCGCGTGCTCCGCTGCAGGCGGCCCAGTGTTTCGCTGGTTCGAATCCTGGGCGCAGACATAGCACTGCTCATCAAACCATGCTGAGGCAGCATCCCACATGACACAGCTAGAAGGACCCACAACGAAGAATATAATACAACTATGTACCAGGGGACTTTGGGGAGAAAAAGGAAAAAAATAAAATCTTTAAAAAAAAAAGAAAAAGAAGAAGAAAATGTTACGAAGATAGATAAAAAAATTTTAAGCATTAGCATGTGTTATTTTTGCTTTAAAGAGATCAATATTAACTTCTGATTTCCCAAGAAGCTTGTCTTGTAATCACCATGTATTAAGTAGCACTGATACTTGTACTTAGGGCATTTATTGAAACTGATAGCATAAATCTTAAGAATATGGAAAGAAAAAAACAGAGACAGATAGATAGACAAGAGAGAAAGTGAAGTGACTTGCCAAAAGAAGAGTATTTAAAACTTATATAGCAAGATTTTGTCTTATTTTGAACTTAGTATTAACTTTTCTAGTTTTCTATATATTTTTTATGTGTTCAATTGCAAATCAACCCATCAAATTCTGTTTCCCTAAATCTTTAAATAATTGGGAAAGACTTTATTATGGAGCTAGCTCTCTTTTGGTTTAATCGAAACTGAGGCTAAATCAACACGAGTCTTTGAAAATGTGAAAAAATATGTTATTCATCACATGTATGATGAAGAAAATACCATATTACCATTTTACCAACTGGAAACAATACCTTCATGGTCATTTAGTTATTTATTATTTTTTAAACTACTTTTTGAGCAGTTTGTGCAGGGTGGGGTATGTAAAAAAATTCTGTTTTTGAAGCAAGTGCCTAACTCTGTGATTTGCATATAGGCTTTCATCACCATCTCACTTCACAGGCTGTCACACTCCGCTGTACCCATGGATAACTTCCATTTTCTTCTTCACTTCCTTCGATATGGTGCTGCTATCTTGCCTTCTATCAGCTTACATTCTTCACAGAATACTGGCCTGTAAGAATACTTGAAAGGGAGCAAATCCCTGAAGAAAACCTTCATTTCTTTTGATTGATTCCTTCTTTTGCTGTGTACGAACACCTTATTCTTCTTGAAGGACACAGTCTATCAGATGCCAGGTCCTTTATTTGCCACCTTCCATCCTAGTCTTTCTCTCATCCCGACTCTGACCAGCCTTACTTTTCCTCACAACTTTATCTTTCTCCAGCCTTCAACACTGTATACCCCTCTCAGTCCTTTCCTAGTATATACACTAAAAAAAAAAAAAAAAAAAAAATCTGGCTTCCCTCATTTGCCAAAAATAAACAAACCAAAACCCTATTTGCTATCAACACCAGCTATTTTTCACTACAAGAAATATCTGAATTTCATGAGGTATAATCTTCTCTTGAATCCTCTGATTTCTCTCATGAAATTACTTGCCTCCTCTAAAAACCTCCTTAATTTTTGAAACTATGAGGCCTCACACGAGTTTCCAAAGAATCTTTCTTAAATTCAAAATTTTTCTCCTTTTTCTAAAACTTACCTCATAAGTTATGCAACTTTAAGTTAATTATCTAACTTCCCTAAGCCTTAGTTGGTGTCCTACTTGAAGATAATACCTCCCTCATAAAGTTGTAGTGAGGACTAAATAAGATAATATATGGAAGATGCTCAGTCTTCAGGAAAGGATAAAGAAAAGCCTGTACTGCTGGAGATCTTCACTGCACATAACATAAAATCTAAATCCAGACTCCTTAACTTGGCCTTCCTGACCCCACAGGATCTGTCCTCTGCGTACCTCTCCAGTGTCATTTTGGTCACCCATCCTGTTTTTGTAATCTTCTCTTACCACACTTAATTTCTCTCATTTCCTCCAACTGCCATGTCCTACGTTTTCTAGAATTTTTCACATGATGTACTCTCTACTCAGAATGATCCTTTTCCTCTCAATCGCCCTCCCTTCTTCCTACTTCCTCATCTCAGCTGACTCATAGTTAGCATTTAAAATGCTGCTCAAGTATCACTTCCTTAGAGGACACTCCCCCAGACTCCTAGGCTAAGTCAGCCATTTTTGTTACGTCCTCTATGGAGATCCATAGGTCTGTAGATGTGCTTTCACAATCTTTATTCCAGGTCTACATTCTAATTGCTTATTTCTTTGTTTGGTTGTTTGCATGTGTTTGTTGGTTTCTCCTGACCAGAACATATGCTCAGTGAGAGCAGGATCCTTTCTGCCTTGCTTATTGCTACATCCAAGAATCTAGAACAGTAGCTGACACATAGAAGTCTTTGGGTAAATTCTGTTGAGTGCGTTTGTTGGATCGTTAAATTGTCTCACTCCTTCACTTGACAGTTAACTCTGTGAGCTCATAGAAACGTATCTGTTGGTTGATTGTTTTAGGTGGAGCCCCTACACAGTGCACAGCAAAATGGTTGGGGGTCCATTAATATTTGATGAATGAATACCCCTCCTTCAGAGTGCCTTTCTTGCACTTGCACTACATTTCTTGATATATCACTTCCTCCCCAGCTTCCCTTCTACATCTCTGGGCAGCACCCTGGGGAGAGGGTGCATGGGACTTCCACAGTGAAGACTGTTCATCTCTGAAGACTTTCACTGGGCAAATTTTGTCCTTTCTAAATTCATAAGGTTGAGGAAGCAACTGAAGCTAAGGGATCCAGATGCAGGGGGGTGAGGGTGGGGGGTTGGTGAGAACCCTGACAAGTTAATCATTTTACTTCTGCACACAAATATTAAAGCAAAATGTAACACTAGCAAAAGGCTTTTGCTAATATCCCTTCAGGAAATCCATATAACAAAAAAAAAAACCTTCCCAGACTTCTGATTTGAACACTAGGTAGGTTTGTATTTTTAAATTTAGAAACCAATCTTATATATTTTTTCTAAATTCCATTAAGACTCAGTTATAGAGGCTGTGCTCCATATCAACTGGTAGGAGAGGCCGCTAATCCTGCAAGGATTACTTATCAGGTCCAGGAAGAAAGTATTTTAAAGGCAATACAATTCTCACTCTTTTTTAAATAGAAATTTTACTATTCCATATTACATTTTCACATAACATGTCATTTGGTGCCCCTGGGCCCTTTTGTAAAACAGAAGCCTGCAGTAGTAAATGTCATGATGAAATGACATCAGGGATTATAAAAGTTGTGAAACTTTCATTAAATATCAAATCCTATATTCGCTACCTTAGAGGAGTTGTCTTTAATACTGGCTTTTCAAAATTTCATATCAATATCAGCTATGTCCCAAAATTAACAAACTGCACTGAGCACTTAAGGCATTGACTTTAAATAAAATAAACATAGTCAATTTATATTTTAAATGTATTACTATGTGCGCCCAAATATAAAAACAATCTCAAAGGTCAGAAAATTCCCAATTTATCCCAAAATGTTTTTGATGAACTTGAAATATAGGCATATAAATGAAGTAATCAAATGTCTATTTACAATATTAATTATTTTAATTATCCAGACATTTAAAATGATACTCTGATACAGCATTGACCAGTAGAACTTTCTGCAATGAGGGAAGGGCTCTATAGCTTCCCTGCCTAATATGGTAGCCACTAGCCATATGTGGCTATTGGGCACTTGAAATGTGACTAGAGCAACTGAGGAACTGAATTTTTTAATTTCAGTTAATTTCAATTTATTTATTTTTTTCTTTAAGATTGGCACCTGAGCTAACATGTGTTGCCAATCTTTTTTTTTTTTCTGCTTTTTTTCCCCAAATCCCCCCAGTACATAGTTGTATATTTTAGTTTGGGGTTCTTCTAGTTGTGGCATGTGGGACACTGCTTCAGCGTGGCCTGATGAGCCGTGCCATGTCCTCATGTCCTCGCCCGGGATCGGAACTGGTGAAACCCTGGGAAGCCGAAGTGGAGCCACGCGACCTTAACCACTCGGCCATGGGGCCAGCCCCTAATTTAAATTTAAATTGGTTCATGTGGCTAGTGGCTGCCAAATTGGACAGCACGGCTCTGGAAAATTAAAGATTCTTTTAGAAATGTTCTTTTCCACTCTCATTCAAACTCTTCACATACATCTTAGACAACATTATCTTCATCATCATTACAACGATGTTAGGTGTGTTATTTAATCATTTCAATAGGATGTAATCTTTTACTTCTAAGTTGCTTTATAATACAAAGAATATTTAGAAAAAATGGTATGTGCAAAGATAGGAACACAGAACAAGAAAAGTGTGTCCACGATACTTGTGCCTAAAATGAGATTGAGGAGAGGAGATGCCAAATAAATCCAGGCACCATTCTCTTTGAAGAGACTCCTACTCCTATGTTGGAGCTCAGCACTTTGTTCTTCTAGGTTCTTAGGAACCAAAGCATCCATATGGGAATGACAAAGCCTTTCATTCTACAAATTATTTTCAAAAGACTGTCAAAAGACTCACTCACAACCACATCCAATACTTGCAATTGTGAGATCTTACACCTAGGAATAATTATAAAATCTGTTTTAAATTTCTCTCTTCCTTTTTTATCCATTAGGTAAGATGTTTACTCTTTGTAAACATCAAAATCTAGCACAGTTTGAAATTATTTCAGGCACACCGGAACTTTGTCGTTCAAAACAAATGATCAAGAGAGATGTATTAAATGAGAGACTTCTTAAGGACACAGACAGACTTCTCTTCTGAAGGAGAATTTTGAGGAAAAACAATTGCCTTATAGTTGATACGTATGGTAACTAAGAAAAATTACAGAAGAACTGAAGATTACTTGTTAAAAAATTGTCTTTTCTTTACAATCACATGAAATATTTTCCCATTGCCAAACTGTCTTCAGAAGTTTTCCTCCCCTGATCATCAAAATAGCAGTACCTGGAGAGCAATTTGGATTTAGTTGAGAGTGTTTGGTCATTCTAAGGACCGCCAAGCAACATCGCAGTGGCCAGGAGGCTCCTTAAAAGGTGAGAAAGGGCATGGGTGTCAATCCTAGGAGTTTCCGGCATCTAAATAATGATGAATAATAACATGATCATTTTATACCTCTTGATATGCACAAGTAACATATATAGTTATGTATTTACTGGCAAATAAAACAAGCTACCCTGGCTATCACTCCTACAATGAGATCAAAGAACCACTCTCAACTTACTCTCCAAACTTTCCTTGGAACTCTCCTCCACCAAGAGTAAATGAATAATGTTTAATATGTGCCCTTTAGTTCTGCTTCATTGCTAAGAATTCTTTGAATGGGGTGAATGAAAAGGAATGTTAATCTGCCTCAATCCAGAAAGAAATCCTCATCTCCATAAAATGAAATTAATGATCTCCAGAAGCAAATAATTTTAGTGTGATGACAATTTTCGAAGAAGAATTAAGGTGCTTCCAGGTGCTCTGCTTGGATCTTTAGCTTAATGGTACAGATCAATCAAGGGGCTAATGACCACATGGATATTTTTGTTGTTCTATTTTTAATGAATAAGAGGCACATGTATTCATTAAAATTATAAAAAAGATAAATAATGAATCAACTCAAATTACAGAATTTCCATATTTCTTAAAAAACTGACACTGTGTCTGCCAATAATAGCCACATATAATATTTATGAAAGTCTGGCTTTCTGTAATGAGAAATTCAACAATTACCATGGTAATAACTTGGGAGGCAAGGATGAAATATATGGTAATAAAAGCAAGTCTTAAGTAGAGATGATGTGTGTAGTATCGGAGCTCTTGGGTTCAGGAATGCTTCTGAGGTCTGCTGGGTGAGGCACATGTTCCAATTGGTCAAATGAATGTGAAATTTATTTCATATAAAGCAATTTTCGTTGTTCTTCCTTATAAATTTCTCATCGTATTTTATTAATAATTTCTCAGGCCCAAAGTTTACGTTCTTCCCTGAGCATCTCCTTGCCATTCCTTTACCTTTTTTTTTTAACCCCACTGTTTCTTCTTCCCCACTCACATTTTTTTTCTGAATAAACCTTCCTTTTACTAAATTTGTTAAGTTATCTTTCAATGATTTTATTTCTTTTCCTCCTTCTTCCTTTGAAATATTTGGATGCAGAAATACTTCCCACAAATGATTGACGATACTATTAAGAAATCAACTTATTTTTCTTGCTTTCTTTGGAACCGTTGACCTTTAGTGCAAACAGAACAACACAAAACTCAAATCCTGATGGTGGAGTTAAAACTTCTATTTTGGCTCAATTCTCTGCTTCCTAATATCTTTAGGATTATCACCTCTAGCCTCCATTCATTGGCAAAGGTCAAGTTATAAATCTAAGTACAAAAACTTTAAAGTAGTTTAAAGTTAAAAGTAGTTTAAAAGTTTAAAGTTTAAAGTAATTTAAAGTTATAAGCATTGAGATGTTATAAGTGGAAAGAGATTATTAAGATGCTATTTTTAGGAGTATACATTTAATTTGATTAGGCATAGACTTTTATCAAGTATTTTCAGTGAAATTAACTGTCTTTTATGTTCTGTAAAAGTTAGTCTTTTTTTTTTTAAAGATTGTCCCTGAGCTAACATCTGTTGACAATTTTCCTCTTTTTTTTTTCTTTCTCCCCAAAGGCCCCCAGTACACAGCCATATATTCTAGTTGCAGGTTCTCCTAGTGCTGCTATGTGGGATGCTGCCTCAGCATGGCTCGATGAGCAGTGCTAGTTCCACACCTAGGATCTGAACCGGTGAATCTCGGGCCACCGAAGCAGAGTGCACAATCTTAACCATTCAGCCTCAAGGCTGGCCAAAAATGTCAGTCTTCTATCTATGTTATATGAGACAAGATCATGCCAAAATACAAAAAAATGAAATAAAACTGAAGAATTACTATAAAATATTATGCAGAACTAATATTTTTAGTGAAGATATATTTGTTATAATTTTTGAATATTTCACAGCAAATTATTTCAGTTATACCTTTAGTTATCATAAAGAACTATATCAAAGAAGCATACCATATTCTAAAATGTCTAATTTTAAGATCTCCAAATGCAAATAAATAAGGCATTTTAAAAACATGACAGTTTATTCTGTCATTGCTTCGAACTCCATACTTAAGGCTAGTAGAGATATAATAGGAAATAGATTGGAAGCAAGCTGTACAAACAGATAGTGTTCATAAATGCATCTGATTAGATATTGAAGTCAAGTGGTTCTATCAAAATGATTTAAGAACTTGAGAGAGAAACTAATGCAAGAATCTACCGGGAGTCTTATCTTGTTCTGTGCATATGAGTTCAGAGCTCTCCTTTGAATTCTCCTTATCACCTCTGATTATTCCACATGGACCATCAGGAGCAGACCAAATCGGGGTCACTGCTCCTAATTTATGTCCTTTCTGACACTTTTCTGTGCCTTCAGCTCTCTCTTGCAAGAGTGTTCAAAACTGTGTCAAAATAAAGGTTAGCTAAAAAATGTTGATAATTCAGAATAAAAATTTTGGTTTCAGATAATTATACTAATTCCATGTTTTTATTTTATCTTTTGATGTGTCTTTACTCTATTAGTCCTATTATGAAAGATGATGTTTGTCTGAGTGTAACAAAGTACGTTTTATCGACTTTTACAAAGGCAATAAATTCTTGACTTTCAATAGAATAATTTTTTAAAGTACAAATACATAATTAAATTGCATATTAAACATTTAAATTATATACAACAGATTTTCTCTCTATATATGTATTCAAATATACACACAGGGGAAGTAAAAGAGAGAAATTTCTGGTTAAATATGATCTTGAGAAAATTTTCCGTATGTTGGAAAGTCCTCAGTCCATCTGACATACAGTGATATACACCCTATACACACAGGGAGCTATATATACATTTATCCCGTATTCATTTACTTCAAAACTAAAATAAATTATTAATTTTTTTCCTAGGGTAAAGTTAGGAATAACAGCTCCATAGATAGCACCCATTTCCAGAGAGGGTGGGGAGGCAATGGAGCAAGGGGGCAAATTAAATCCCTTGTCTGTTTGTTAGAATTCAAAAGGGTGCACTTTGTCTAATTCGTTTGGCCATTCTGAGTGTGGGCAGAGAGACAGAGATGGAGATGGAGATAGAGATGGAGATAGAGACAAAGATACAGATAGAGACAGATGCACACAGTGTTTTTATATAATAAAAAAATGTGATAATAAATAATCATCTATACTTTTCACTTACCTGAAACTATAAAATAACTTGGATGTGTATATCTGTGTGTGTGTGTGTGTGTGTGTGTGCATTTAACAGGGTTTTGATAGTTATGTCATGTATGTCTTTGAACTGATCTGGTGATTTAAAACCTCAAATTTTAAGAAAAATCAGAAATTAGAGAATTAGGGTTGGAGGATCCTTAGAGCCTGCTTCATTCATTCATCTCATTTTGTGGATGTGATAAATAAGATACTGGAAAGCAAGTGTCTTCCAAGGGCCAAAAATCTAATGAGTAACAGAGATGGGACGAGAGCCTAAGTTGCTTCATCTTCAGTTAAGTGGTATTTCGAACATGCTGCACAGACTCTAATATACTGCAGATGGCATTATATTATCCTATTATTTTTTAAATTTTTCTTATTGGATTTAATCAAAATAAAGAAATATTACTGATTAATCAAAAAACACCTTCCAAAACGATGACTTACATAAACGTACAATAAAATTTAATGTTATTTATTTTGTTGTTAATTTGGCTCTTTGAAGAACTAATAAAAATTAACTAGGAAAATAAATCATTTTAACGAACGTATGATCCTAGAAATTTACACTGAAGCCCTTACATGTCAGCAATATTAAAGCAGTTTAAGTATTGGGATGGTTGTGGGTATCTGAAATTATTTTAAGATAAACTGGTTTCTTTAACATTAATCAAGAATATTTTAACTCATTTTATGCAGAGAAATATTCTAGTTTTAAAATATTTTTAGGTAAGGAAATTCCATGGGCATTTGGCAACACTCCAACACCGCGGTTCTCAACCCTCACCATCCTTGGCCCCTCTCCTACATCAGGCATAGACAGTCCTGCAAAGTCATTTGAATAAAAAAAATTCTCCCAGATGATTCAAGCATGCTATATTTTGCCAACGTGAACCCTCAGACTGAGAACAAGAGATAAAAGGAGATGTAGTGTATTCCTTTAAAGAGCTTACATTATAAACTGAAAGAAACTGACCATAAACAAAAGATTGGTTCAGTCAATTGCTCAGTGATTGTCATAGCCGTGGGGGGGGGGGGGGGTAGCTCATTCATGTAACCTTAAAAGAGTTCGTGAAACAGATAGTTAAATGATGTTACATGAGAGAAAGAAGACTTCACTGTACTTCCTGACTCTATCAACGAATGCACCTGACCTTGAGGAGGGTGCTTAAAATACTACTGTTTCTTTATTTGTAAAGCGTGCATAATTCCAGAATAGGTTTGTTGTGAGGATAGAAGTCGGTAAATATATATCTTTAGAAACCGAAAATTTTAAAATTCTCCCAAATTCAAACTTTTATCTCTATGATGCAATTTATCCGTTTCCTCTGAGAAAATACGCAGTAGGGACTGCCAAGGATGATTGAATCAAATGTGAAAGAGATTTGGGGCATTGGTTTATTTCAGTGAATGAATTACACCAAAGAATTATCTGAAATAAATTTAGTCTGCTATAAAGATAAAGCAACTAATAAGCGGCATGGTTTATACTTGCTAACTCAATGCTAGACACAGAGTAAGTGCTTAAGAAATACAAATGCCTGACAGAGAAAGGAAATGAATGAAGAGAGAGGGAATTTATTAAAATGGAAGGTAGGAAAAGACAGTGAGAGGCAAGAAAGTGTCACGTATGTGAATGAGACGTTACTAGGTAAAATGTTTTAGAACTCAATTTCAATGCTAAAATTTCCAAATATTAACAAAGTAATCTTTTGGAATACCTAATGGTCGCATAACCCTCTAAGTCCTAAAGGAAAAAAGACACACACACCAAGAACATAAATTGAGACTTTTGAATCAACAAAAATGCATGTATCTGCTTTAATTTAGTCAACTTTTCTTTATTTTTAAAGTGTTAAATGTAACTTATTGAACACTTATGATGTGCCAGGCACTGTTCCAAGTGTTTCATGTCTATTTTCTCCTTTACTGCTGCTATCTACCCAAGAAAATAGGTATTATCCCCATTTTAGCTACATGAAAAGAGATGTTCAAAAATATCAGGCTCACACCACAGCAAGTAGCTGAGCTACGATGAAAACCTGGGCTGCAGGACTTCAAAGCCTGCAGTTTAAAACACTACACTCTCTTCTCCTGTATAATACGCAAGTGGTGTTGTCACTACTCATATTTTTTAACGTTTTGCACTTTTTCAAGGTCGGTTCAGGAGTGTTTCAGGCAGAGACCTGTTATGAAAGGAGAAACCACACCAGCATCTTAGCAGAGAAAATTATTGGAGGCTTGAAAACACAAAAAAGGGGATAAGAGGATTCGTACATAACACCTCGAGGGCTGGAACAAAGGGAGGAAAATGGGCTTATCATAGCCAAGAATCTTGAACAACAGGTAAGAGGAAGGGAGTTACAATCGACAGAGTATCTCAGAAGTCTGAGAAGGAACCCCAGAGAGCTGAGACTCAGGTTTCTGGGGAGAGGGAGATGAGGGAAGGAGAGGTGGGGGAGGGGGAGTGGTGCTGCCTGGCTGGTGCTGGTACTTCAGTTGGAGACAATGGGAATGGTTCTAGGAGTGTGAAACAAAGGTTGCATCCACCGCAACTAAACCAAATGCTGCCACTGGGCAATGCTGACAGGAGGGAGGACGTCCCTTCTCACCTCCTCCTGTCTTCCTGTCTCCTGCTGTGTCTTCTGTTGGCAGACGTCAGATGGCAAAACACTGATATAGTTTGTGTATTTCCATTCCAGCACCCAGAGCAGATTCTAGAAAGGTAGTTTTGAGCTACATGACAGTTGTGTTATTTTATAATTAAATTTTTGTTTGTTTGTTTAATTACTATTTCCCTGATTTATCAAATTTGATTAAATAACCAGTGGGTGTTTTCAAAAGACAAATCCACTCCCCAAAGATAAGGATTTACCACCATTGAGGATATCCCAACTTCAGGCTACATCTGCTCTCCAGGCAAGATGTCAAAGAATTCTTCTGGGAAGACACTACAAGTCTCCAGAGAAAAGACTTCCAAATACTGGTATTTGGGGTTACTTGAAGAAAAAGCTTCCTCCCTCCTGAATTGTCTAGAATGAATTCCAGAAAGTAACAATGCCTACATCAGCAATGAAGAAAAAATCCCAAAAACTTTCCAAAAAGAAAGAACACAGATTACGTGCAAAAGAACAAGAATCTGAGTGACATTGGACTGACCAACAGCAGACCATTTTGCTAAAAGACAATGGAACGATGCCTTACAAATTTGGAGGAAAAAATAATTTTCATCCTGAGGGTGTTTTTTCTAGACTTTATTTGCAGGTGCACTGCTTCTAATGCGCCCTTCCTTTAAAGGCTCCTGTAAGATGTGCCACAGAAAAGCAACAGTAATTAAGAAAGAGGAAGAAGTTTCTAGAATACAGTATCCAAGTCAGGAAACTAGTAACACAAAGCTCCAGATGACAGTATATAGCTAAACTAAAGAGCAGCCAGTCCAGATCAGAACAAGCAAAAGGAAGTTCTAAAAGGAGGTTCTTCTAGTTTAAAAAGAAAAAAATACTCAGTAGCAAGGTAGATAATACTATGGGTCATAGAGAAGAATTAAGGATATAAGAATGGGAAATTATACAAGTGGAGGAACATGTGATTATTCTTCAAAACAAATATCTAGGGGCCAGCCCCATGGCCCAGTGGTTAAGTTCGTGCACTCTGCTTCAGTGTCCTAGGGTTTTGCCGGTTTGGATCCTGGGCGAGGACATGGCACCACTCATCAAGCCATGCTGAGGTTGCATCCCACATACTACAACTAGAAGGACCCCCAACTAAAAATACACAACTATGTACCAAGTGGCTTTAGGGAGAAAAAGAAAAAACTAAAATCTTTAAAAAAAAAAACCCCAAAAAACAAGTATCTACACAATACATGAAGAGTAAACACAGGGGCTAGCCTGGTGGTGTAGCGGTTAAGTTTGCACATTCTGCTTCTGTGGCCCTGGATTGCTGGGTTCAGATCTTAGGCACAGACATGCACTTTACTCATCAAACCATGCTGTGGCAGCTTCCCATATATAAAATAGAGGAAGATGGGCACAGAAGTTAGCTCAGGGCCAATCTTCCTCACCAAAAAAAAAAAAAAAAGAAGAAGAAAAAGAGTAAACATAGTATGCTACATGGCTCAGCAGTGAACAACATTTACATCACATGGTGATGTAAACACTGCTTACTGATTTACGTTTAAAAATGATATTACTCTATTGCAATAATTCTATTGTAAGAATGAAGGAGGGGCAAGTAAGATAACTAAATCTATATCTGTCATAATAGAAAATCACTATATAATCTTGCAACTTGAAAAGTTACCAAACAGTAGTATAGAATTTTATTTAGAAATATCGATAAAACTGCAAAAGCAATGGCTAAAAGTGTTAAACATGCCACTACAGGGAAGGCACTAGGAAGAATGGAGAAGTTCAGGGCGCCACTGTGTAGCATTTTAAGTTCCCAATACAGTGCAGTTATTTGCATGTTTTCTCTCAAATCATTCTCCCTTTTCCCTTGCTCAGTTCTGTGTGGGGTGGGGGTGGAGACCTGACGTCTGCAAACTACTTTTCCCAAGATCCCTTGCAAATGGACTCCTGGAGTATTTCAGCCAATGAATGACCTTGGCAGAAGGTTTGCGGCAGAAGAGAAAAGCAAGGTATTTCTCTTTCCCGTCTGCTTTGGTGTCGTCTCTGGCAGCCGGAACTCCCCTCCATGGGTCTAGTTCCCAATAGACAGCCAGCCGCCAAGGTTCTAGCTTCAGTTCAGTGGCTCCAGCTCCTCCCTTTGAACCTTGAACCTACAAATAATGGCAACCTCCAACAAACGACAGGTAATCTCGTCTTCCCCTGGTGGCTCCTTAAGTTTTCTAACACCTTTGAAAATGATTTCCCATATCAAATTATTATTATTGAATTGAATTACTTTACATGAGTGTCAGTTTCCTGAATGGCTCTGATGCATGTAACTATTTGATATTTTAATATGTGGGTATAAGGGCTGGCCCCATAGCCTAATGGTTAAGTTCGGTGCTCTTCTCCTGAGCCCAGGTTTGCAGGATTGGATCCCAGGCACTGACGGACATACACCATTCATCAGCCATGCTGTGGCAGTGGCCCACGTATAAAATAGAGGAAGATTGGCAACAGATGTTAGCTGAGGGCTAATCTTCCTCAGCAAAAAAAAAATATATATGTGTGTGTGTGTGTGTGTGTGTGTGTATATATATGTATAAGTGGGTAAAAATTTCTAAACATTGAAACACATAAAAATATGTTACAAAGCTTTACAAATTCTTAAAGAAAAATTTGTTTGAAGAGTGGCAGAATCACTTCAGAGAATCTCACATTCTCACAAAGTGTCTACCTTGAACAAAATTTTCAGAAATATCTCTCATGGTTGTTAAAACACAGTCATGTTATTTTACAGCACTGCAAATATGAAATAAGTAAAATATTATTTCCCTAAATAAAAGAACAGTTTGCTTTTTCTAGGAATTTATATTTGTGAAACTGCATTTGTGTTTTTATTTTGTCTCCGATGAAAATGTGCTCCAGTGGCGGATCAACTGAATGTGTCAGGACAGTTCATAGATCTCTGCTTCTTCCTGAAAGGCTCTCCAGACTCTGCAGTCCAGCTGGAGGGAAAAACTCAGCAGACACTTTCCTCTGTTATTATTATGCATTTAAATTTATACAAATAATTTTTTTAAAAAAACAACATGGGAAAACTGTCTCCCTAATACCAGTTGCACTCCACGTAGGCAAGCACTGTCAATGACTATGTATCCTTTCCTGATTCTTGTATGCAGATATGAACACATATCCACATGCATCTGTAAATGGGGATAATAATAGCATTTCCTATAGTAAAATTTTCGTGAGGACTAAAGAGAAAAATACAAGGAAGTTAACATTGTAAGTGCTTATCATATATTAGTTATTAATATTTTCGAGATTCATCAAACTATATACCTACCTTCCTATATGGAAGTCTATCTTTTCTGGTCTCCTACTTAGGTTGTTTTCCAAGTTTTTTCATGTATATATGTATAACACACATATATATATATAAAGTTATAAATATATAAATACATATATGTGTGTACATTTTGCATGTAAATTCTTATGTCATTGTGGATTAAAGGGATTGTATATTTTTACTTTTGTGCTGCCAAAGTGTCCTCCAGACAAAAAGCAGACACACATAAGCACACACTATGTATGTGTATATATATATATATATATATATAATGAGCTTTGTGCTAAAGATTATAAGTGTAATAGATATAGTTCTATAGGGTAACAGAACTCTTCAGAATGTGTCTTGTGTAGCAGGTAAGACAAACTGAATCTTCAGCAGGTAAAGAAAAGGAGAAAAGACATAGCGTATATATGTACACGTTGTGTGTTATAACCTAAGCCATGAGAGGCAGGAAGCGTATGTGTAGGTAGACATGGCATCGGAGTTAACATGCTGGCCTGATGAAAGGAAAGAGGATGAGGCCTGTAAAGTGAAGTCAGACTGTAGAGAAACTTGGAGCCAAATTTCTGAATTGATGCAGAAGAAGGTAACTGAAGGTTTTGAAGCCATGGAAGATATAAAGAAATGTTTTGGGGCTTTTTTGTGTGTGTGTGAGGAAGATTGGCCCTGAGCTAACGTCTGTTGCCAATCTTCCCCTTTTTGTTTGAGGAAGATTGTTGCAGAACTAACATCTGTGCCACTCTTCCTCTACTTTATATGTGGAACTCCGCCTCAGCATGGCTTGATGAGCAGTGTGTAGGTCTGTGCCCAAGATCCAAACCTGTGAACCCGGGGCCACCAAAGCAGAGCATGCGACTTAACCACCATGCCACTGGGCTTGCCCCAAAAGCAATGTTTTTTGTTTTTTTTTTTTTAGGACAGTCATACCTCTTCTCAGCCTGGTGATTTCTGTTACATTTTTTCAAGATCTTAAACAAGAATGTATTTTTGGTAAGTCTGAGCATAGTGTGCAAGCAAATCAAATAGTTCTTAAATTATGAAAATTGTCATTTTCTTTCTAAGGAACATGATTTAAAGGACTAAAAATCAAGTTGTAATAAGTCCAAGATTTGCAATTTTTATTTTAATTGTCTTCTTTATAATGCCTGGATCGTATGATTCTTTTAGTTCAAGAATTCTCAGATTGGTATCAATAAGTTTTGAAACTCTCAGTTCAAGCAGTGGGCTTGCTTTATTATGATATTGAATAACCACTGTGAAAGCGGTCACAGGCTGATTTCATATTCCAGACCTATCCACCTATCCAATACTTCTTGGCTGATCATTTATATTTTACTTTTTTTTTATTTAACTGCTGCTTTCAATAAAGAGGTGAGAATAAAAAAACGATTTTAGTCTATATTTCTGTATGTATATGGTTTATTTGAAGAATGTATGATCATATTGTCACATAGACACTTTACATATATATTACCCCCGTCTCTAGTCCTATCTAAATGGTTTGAGTTTGCTTTTCCGACATGCATGATTTCTTCTATTTTAATTATTGCCTTATTGCTTTCCTTAGCAGGGTAAGTAGAGGTGAACATCCCAATATTTGGAATCAGCTATAGTCTGAATCTTGGCCAACCTATTTATTAACTCTGTGTCTTTGCTCAGGTCACTTCTGTGAATTTCTGTTTCTTTTCTTCTTTTAAATTGCTCCATGACTTTTTTCATCTGTTGCCAATCTTTTTTTTTTTTCCTTCTTCTCCCTAAAGCCCCCCAGTACATACTTGTATATTCTCGCTGTAGGTCCTTCTAGTTCTGCTGTGTGGGACACTGCCTCAGCATGGCTTGATGAGTGGTACTACGTCCGCACCCGGGATCCGAACCCGTGAAACCCTGGGCCACCGAAGCAGAATGTGCGAACTTAACCACTCGGCCACAGTCTGGCCCCTGAATTTCAGTTTCTTTATGTGAAAATGAATATATTGATACTACCTACCTCACAGGGCTTTTTCTTATCAACTAATAAAATGACAAAGGCATTTAGCAAAGTTACTAGCGAACATCAAGGAAATAACATGTGATGGCTGTTATTATCGTTGCTGTTCTTAACTATTAGAGCCACCGTGGTTGGAAAGCAAAAACAGAACTGAAACTTCAGTGAAAGCCTGAACTATCTAAGAATACATTGAGGGCTTGTTATTCTTTCTCGACACGAAGGGACTTACAAGTGGAACCACGCCTTGGACTTCAGTTTAGAAGAAGAACGGGTGTGGGGCTCACTAATTGTGGTGCTCATCGCTCCCCAGCACTAGCCACTGAGATTACTCTGGCTGTCCCTCTCCCTGGGCTCAGATTTCACAGATTTGCACATCTACGACATTTATGAAAGGGAAAGGTTACATCTTTGTAATGTGGTTCACAAAAAAAAAAGCTTTTAAATATGTATTCCGCACCTCTGGTATGGATCTTTGGGAGGTGATGAATAGGTTTATAAGAGGTTATTGAAAAAGAAAACTTCGAAATTACGTGTTGAGGTAACTTTTAAAAATTCTAATTTCCAGTGAAGAATGTGCCATGTTCATGCAAATATATGCAAATAAATACAGCTGCTTTTCTATTTTCTTCCTAAATCTGGCCCTTTGAAATATCTCGGCAAAAATTATTTACATGGAAGCTGTAATAAACTACAGTACACGTCCCCATTACATAAAAGAAAATATTCTCAGTGTATATGCACTGCGTTTGTTATTACGTAGTTTAGAATCACGTTATGTGAAGACTACAGTGCTTTGGATCCTGGTGATGGTTTTCATTCAACGATCTTGGCAAGGAGAAGATTCCTCCTTTTGAAGCCAGTAGGATCTCATATACAAGCTCCATGAATATGGAGACCACGTCTTAGTTTAAGACTGTATCTTCAACGTCAAGTCTAGTACCCAAAATGTAATAATTATTTAGTATTTGTTGAATAAATGAATAATTAAAATCTAGTTTAAAGATTTCTAGTGTTTTCATGATATTCTTTAAGTGCTAAAGGATCTATATCAGTTTCCCTCAAAATCTGTGAGTGTGTCTGTTAAATTGAGTATAGGTATTTGTACATTGAAGTTTTCTGTAGTAGTATATCAAGACAGAATCATGTTTTCCTAGAAAAAAACATTGGAGTTCCAGCTGTCTTGTCCTGTTATAAGAAAATACATCTGCCTCGGTCATAAGTTGTGTTCATAGGCTGGAAGCATCTGGGCTTTTCCATGAGGGCGTAGACTCACAAGGCAGTAGAAGGGGAAGATGGCCTCACCACACAATTCTGTTCATAGTGGGGACCCAGCTCACTTTGAATTTCAGGAGTGCCAGCACCACTCTCCTTTCCCCCATCTGCCCTCCACTCATTACTGTCCAGAACAGACTTGACACAGAGGTAGGACCAGAGCAATGCCATGTTGTGTCCTGGCGTCTTCCTCACCAGTCATTTGAGGCTACTTTAAATCTATGGAAGAACCAGCATATCCTGCTCTGTCCGTAAGGCAAAGTCCTGTATTTATGCCCATTACAAAGGATAGAAACCGGGTAAAGGAAAGTTATTGATCAAGTTCAAAGCTGTCAGTAACAGCGCTGGAACAGGAATACATAACCTCTGAGTTCTCCTATATTTTATCCTAGAATCACAAACTTTCTTATCTCCGAGAAGTGAATATTGTGTCTTTGACTCAAATTGCAAACTCTGATGTCTCACAAATCTTGAAAATTTCACAAAGCCCCAGAAACCTTCTACTTTTTCTTATTCTTGTTAAACCTACTTCAGTGTAACTCTTTCTTTGGCTTGTCCCCTTGTATACAAATCTAAATAGGATCACAGAAAATACGCCATACTATTTGGAGAAAGCATGCAATTTATAAATAATTGATGACCAATCAAAAGGAGACTAGATTTTTTTTAACAGTTGATAAAGAAAAGTTAGGTCAACTTTTGAGCACTTAATAAAGGGTTGTAAATTAAATTTTATAGGTTGATTTGTATCTCAAAATAGAAGACTCAGTCAGCCTTAACAACCAGCAGTCCTTTTTGGTTTGCATTAAGTATCCCTATATTTCTCCTGGAATGTTAAGACATGACATTGCATCTATCTAATATGACATGCTGATCAGCAACTTAATTTTCTAGGGTATGGAATCTTTATTTGCTTGGAGAAATCATTTCTAATAATGCACTCAATTCTCAAAAGGCACATCTAACCCCGTTAAAGAAAGCTAAGAACATTTTTATAACGCATTTCTCAGAATTGTCTGCAGTTGTGGATTAGCTTTTTATCTTTTTTCTTTATAAATAGAAGATATTTTAGCTACCGCTCTTTCCCCCTCCCTTCCCTTGTTGGAGATGGAACGAGTGGAGCAGTTGATTCTGCATCATGTAACTCACCTTTTCTATCTATAAAGGCAAAAAGAAAAATCTAAAGGCGAATCCATATTTTTCTATCTTTTTTGGCATTTAAACTAAAGTGCCGAACATTAAGTATTAATTGTAGTTGTTTAAAATTCTCCATAGGCAGCTTTTTAAGTAAAGAGGCATTCCAAGAACAATTATAAAGTGATTTTTAAAGCAAAGATACAAAAACTTCTATCTCTAAATAAATGTTATCGTTTGAGGAAGTTACACTGGATAAATAGCAGCGTTACTAGAATAACAACTTTTGGCCTGAAGTAACAATGAGAGGACTATGTGGAGTTCAAAGCTGGTTTTGCTACTTAGAAATGGTATGATCTAAGGCAAGTTATGCAAACATTCTCTGCCTCAGTTTAGGTGTCTGTATATAGTAGATTGTTATTAAATGGCCTCGGATAAAATGCGCCTCCCTAAATGTGTGCCCTTGTGTGGTCCCCTCCCACGCTAATCCGGGCTACCCTTTTGAATTGCTTAGACGATAGAATGTAATGGATGCGATATTATGCAAGTTCTGGGCTTATGTATTAAGAGGCTCTGCAACTTTCATTTTCAGCCTCTTAAAGTCAGATCCCTCTGCTATGAAGATGCCTCATCCAGCCTATTGAAGGATGAGACTTCACATGGAGAGGACGTGTGGTGCCCCAGCTGAGAGCCAATAGCTAGACACTTGAGTGAGGTTGTGTTGGACCATCCAGCCTCAGTTGAGCCGTCAGATGATGGTGGCCACATGAATAACCCCTGATGGCACCAGCAGAAGAACCATCAAGATTGCCAACCCACAGAATCATTAGAAATGATAAATCGTTGCTGTTCTAAGTCATTACGTTTTGGGGTGGTTTGTTAAAGAGCAAAGATTAACTGAAACACCGTATAATGGGACAATAACATTCATCTAACAAGGTTTTGTTGAAGATGAAATGAAAATATATATACACTTAGAACATTTCTGGACCATGCAAATGCTCAATAGATGTTAATCACAATTATTATTGCAAGATCACTAATTGGAAGAGGACAACACTAATGTACACTTGCAAGTTCTAGATTATTTGTTCAGAATCTGCAAATATACTCCAGAATATAAGCAAGAGATAGGCAATAAGTAAGGACAAAAACTACAGTGATTTGACACTGGAAAAAAAACTTATGGACCTAATGAGGCTTTTCATCAGCGACAAACTAAAAACCAAAAGACCACATCCACATGGCAGAATTTTTTTCTCAGTTTTAGTAAATATTGTATTAGTTACTGCCATCTAAAAATCAGGAGATTTCATGTAAAAATACACATTTTCAGCTTCTGTACATATTTTGCTGACTTTTCAGGATCTAGCCATGATGGCCTTCATTCCCTCCTCATAAACATCATCTGGAGCTGAGGATCTGTCACTAGCCTGAAATCGCGTGTGCTCTCCAAGCTCAGAGGACTCCATCTGGCTTGTCACTCATTTCAGGTTAGGTCCCCAGCTTTAAATTGAGAATAGAGGTTTAGATGTATATTTCTAAAGTTTAAAGCTGTGAATTTCTAGAGTTGCAAAATCATTAGAAAGCATTTCTTTCAACTCTGTAATTTAATTTAGAATGAAGCCATGTAGCAAATTCGGCAGAGCAGAGGCTAGAGCGCAGAGGTTCTGAAGCTGGCGCCTCGCTCCTTCCACCTCTCTCGGGGGCAGCGACCTGGCAGTTATGAGCTCAGGACAGAAATTCAGCGCTTGGCTAGGGACTCAGCTAGGGCATGTGGGTATTGATGGTAGAAAATTGAAACATGTAGTTCTAATGGTGTCATCCGTTTCTTAGAGGTAAGAAATAAAACGTGTGACCAGACCCAGCTTCCAGATCAGGTAGACGTTTTTGCTTTTGCACTCTATGATGCTTAAAATCACCACCTGATGTCGTATGACTTCAGAAGCTTGTCAGTTACACAAACCCAGGGAAGGGAGATTTCCACAGGCTTGTTCAGATTAGCTGAACTCACTTATGTATCAACTTCCAAGTCTGTGCCATTGTTGAGAAGCTGACCTTAGTAAAAGTAGATTTGGGGAGAAAAATCAGTCTTGGCTAGGAGTGGAGGATCTCAGCATACAAGAAAATATTTTTGAGGAGCCTGTAGACACTTTTCTAGTGAGGAAAGCAAGAGGGCCATGCCAAACTGGGGAGTTCACACCTTCCTCTGTGCTCACAAGCATGCTGTTCCACTTCTACTGCTGTTCCAACCAGTAGTAGTTACCGAGTGACCTTCGCCTACAGTAGGTTTCTCAAGAGGAGAGAGACGACTTTTTACCTTTGAAATAGGGTTGCCAGATAAACTCAGGATGCTCAGTTAAATATGAATTTCAGGTACACAGCAAATCCTTTTTAGTATAAATATGCCCGTGCAATATTTGGATAATTTTGGAATAAGAAAATGATTACAATAATAAATGATTTGTTGTCAATCTGAAATTCAAATTTAACTGGGTGTCCTGTTCTAGTTTTTGGTTGGTTTGTGTCATTTTGCTTTGTTTTTTGCTAAATCTGGTAACCCTGCTTAGAAATAAATGCCAAATACAGTCTTGCCATGGAAAAGATGCGTGATAAGTGGCATTTGAATGTTGAATGGCACTTTTTGCAATTCCACCTAATGGTGTGGTACGACGGCTCCACTCACCTTCTGGATGTCTTCAGACTCTAAGGTGATTCCAGACACAAATCTCAACTCCAGTAATCATAATTAAAACCAAAATAACAATATTGTCTTTATTTCTGCAGTGCCTTATGGTTGTCAGAGCTCAGAGACAGTACTCTTTCTTTTTAAAATAATTTCTGAGTAACCTCACAGTTAAACTGACTGTCATTAAAAAGAAAACGTAGACAGTGAAGAATACATAGGTGGCTCTTAGATCTTGATGCTTATACGAAGTACTGTATTTCTGGTTCATACATTCTCTCTCACATTTTTAAATCAGATCATTCTTTTTCTAGCATGACTATGTCAGTTTCAGAGGAAGAGAAAATAATTTAGAACACTGCTGGCTGCAGGTGAACATGCATTTATTTTCATGTCACCCCATTTTTATGCCTTGCAATCTTCCAATTGCTAATTAAGACAAAGGGCAAAATTATATCCTTGAGCAAACAGTCTAATACCCTTTCCCAGTCTGGGAGGTGACAGACAACACACTTGAAGGATGCTTGCTTTTTTCATAGCCTTTATATAGCATAATAGACTAACCAAGTACAACTTGAGCCGACTGAAAGGAAGCATTATTTCACTCTCCTGCTGATGCTGCTGGAAAGTGTAGAAACACTTCCTTTAATTCTTTACTCTTCAGAACAGCACACAGAAGGCAAGCTAGCAAGCATTAGGATTCACAATGCCATCTGCCTGTCGAAAATATAATCTAATTCATTAGACACTGAGAGATATATATATGTATTTTGCTGAGTTTACTGGTTATTTTTTATTGCTCTCTGTTCACCTGAAGTTAAGAAATTAAGCAGCAGGAAAAGTAATAAGAACTCATTTTCTGTTCAAGTCAAGGAAATGTGCTTTTTTTCTGGGGCTTTAGAAAGTCTGTGATATCCAAAAAATACTATAGAATACTTGAATGAAAAATTATTTATATACTGACACGGTAAATAGATGGGAACCAGAGTCTGCGCAATAGACGAAACTGATCAAATGACACCCGTAACTCTTAAGGGATATGTGTCTTCAGAGACTAACGTTTCCTTCTACCATTTAAGAGAAAATTACCTCAAATCAAAACCAGAAAATTCAGTGAGTGGAAGATAGTTTATGGTAGAATATAATAATCTGAGAGAATTTTGTGGCAATGCCATCTCTTTGTACTATGCTTCAGAGCTTGTCTCATCTTTCAAGGATTAATGTTTACCTTCTAATTGTGGTTTTCTAAGAACCATGCTTCTTGTTTGTTAGAGACAGGTCAAAATTTCAACAGCATCCTTTTGAGACTTCTACAGATATATTATATATAAAACATATTTTATATATAGTATGTATTATACATTATATAAATTTCTAAATTTATACAATGTCTTCCTTATTAATATCTGCATAAACCCTTTTTAGTTGTCTTCCCAGAGTCGAGTGAGGTGGCACACATTGATTGATCTTAAAGAGTGTTTCCTCAGAGTCAGAGCCAAGTATTTTTGTCTAAAGGTTTGGAGCATCCTGCCTCCTCCATCCTTATCAGAGAGAACAGTGCTGCCATTTTGACAGAAACCACGATGGCAGCTTTGGCAAAGGAGCACCACACTGATGGATGTGGAGCCAAGAGAAAGCCCTAGAGGCCACTGGGCTGTACACCACACATTTGGCTCTGCTGTGGGTCCTTTGAATTAAAACAAATGCCTTTAGATTAGAAACCCTTAGTTTAGGATGATTTGTACTTCCTTTTTCTAGCCCTATGAAAAAGAAAACTCTTAATCTAAAGGAGATGCATGAAGAAGCTTCACTTCTGCTCTGATTTGAAGATTTGTCGCTGATGAGGATTTTAGGCTGGTTACTTTTAAAACTGCACACGAGAAGCAGGCTCCGGGGACTGGAATTTTGCTTGCCCTTTTGAGAGACATTTACATTTGTGAAGGAAGGGGGGATGACCTTGTAGGGACCTGAAATTGGCCACCCCAGGATATGTCTCTTTGGCATCGGGATTGTTTGGGGCTGATTGCTTTTGATAACAGGGACAGGGAAGGAGGCTCTGGGGAATGGAACTTGCCCTTGTTGGGACATATTTACATTTGTAAGGTAAATCTCTATCTGTAAAAGGTGCCTCCCTCTCTGTACCAGGAAGAAGAAGAGAGATAACCTTATCCCTAGAAACTCTTAATGGGGAAGGCAAGAAGTTGGTTGCTGTCTGGCAATCTCATGTAACTGATTTAGGGTGGTGGCTTCTAACCTTTCTAACCTTTACTTAATCCGATTTGATTCTTGTCTAAAAGTCATGGATCACCCAAAGACCAGACCCCACCTGCTCTGATACCATTTTAACTTTTTTTTATGTTCTTTCTTTGTCTTGTGAAGAGATGACTCACGTACCCATGCCTTATAAAATTAGCCCTAACCCTCAACTTGGGGCAGCAGCAGGAGCTCTGCCTGCCCATGGGTCTTGTCCCTATGCCAGCGGGGCTAGCAGCAGCGGCTCTGCCTGCCGGTGGGTCCTGTCCCCATGCCAGTGGGGACAGCGGAAGCGGCAGCAGAAGCTCTGACTGCCCATGGGTCCTGTCCCCGTGCTACACTATTCTCTAAATAAAAGAGCACTACTGCCAGATCTTGAGAGTCCAAGAAATCTTTCTTTTGACTCCTCAGCTCACCGACCCCGCATCAGTCGCCATTAATGTTTTAATCCCTTCCCTCCCTCGCTCCCTCCTACGTGAGTTTATCATTTGAGTGTAAACATTTACCTTTAAATTGACTTGGGAAAATTGGTTCAGACACTCCAATCATTTCTTTATTTAGAAAGTAGTGTTCAGGTTTAATTTCTCTACGGTTAAATAATATGGGGGTGGGGGGAGATCTTCACTACACATTCAAGCTCTTTAGATGCAATTGGGACGCTCGTCATACCTCGCAATTACTTATCCCTCAGAGCAAGGTGTGGGTCACATTCCTCCAGTTTCTCCTGCTGCATTTGTTTGTAAAACATTCCAAAGCAGCCTCTCCTTCACCAAGCCAGGCGCAAGCCAGCAGCAACATGCAGATGACCAGCTGCTGGAGATGTGGGCGCTCACAGTCACCCCATGCGACCCAGGGTGTCAGATAGGTTGGGTCAAGGAGAAGAATGGCCAGCAGCTCTAACCTCCTGGTCATTCGTAATTTCACTCCCAGAGAGAATAAAGGTACAGAGATTTCAGTTGCTCCGGCACGCAGGGGAATTTCATCATGAGTCAGGCAGGAAAATAACAGATGGTGCATTGAGTGTAAATATGAAAATACCCTTGGAGCTGAAACAGAAGGCTGGCACTCCCAGGGGAGTCAAGCAAACACAGAGAAGACGTCCCGCTGTCTCTAGCTCTTCTCTTTTTGGTCTCACTTCACAGGGCACAGACTTTGTAGCCTGGAATGTCTTACGTATGCCCACCTGACTGCCCCCAAATTGTAATCCACCTGGAGGCCCTCAGCCTCTCCTCTTCAGACTATCTCACCTCCTTCTGGCTCAGATCAGCTCCCTTATGTTCCTTCTCTTTCATTTTAGTTGCTTCTTTAGACTGTTAAGGCTCATTCCTCCCTTCCTTCTGGATTCAATGTGTCTGTTAGAATGATTCCAACTCCAGAGCTGTAGTTTTAACCATGTTTCATCATTCTCATTTCTTTTTCTTTTTTATGTATAATTGATCAGTCATCCCCCCCCACACCTTTCCTTCTTTTGAAATCCTTCTTTTTTTTTTTTTTTTTGGCAATCCTCCAGATCTTTCCATTAGCTTTAGTAGAATTTCCATTTCCCTTGTTAAAGTCAGCTGGAAATTTTGTCAACATTTAATGTGCATTTGACATCATGATTTGGTATAACAGTTACACAGAATAACGCTGTGTCGGGGAGAAGTGTGAACCATTCTATATTAAATCACTTGTGTGCAGCTTTTCCTTTCGTACAGCTATACATTTCCTTAGGCAGTAAAAATTTGTAACTTCCTCTGGATAGGATTTAGCTGCTCCACAAATAAAATTGTGGAATAGGAAGTCAGGGTTCTACAGAGAAAAAGAACAAATAAGATATGGATATATATATATATGTATGTATGTATGTTTGTATGTATGTATAATAACATGCTAAGAGAGCTGAGAAAAACAAAATGAGAAAAGACACAATATGTAATATTAAGAATTTAAAAAGGAGATATACTTTAAAATTTAAAAACTCCTAATTGTGTTATTTGAAAACTTTAAACCAGCATTTCAAAATGAAACTAAAGGAATAATTTTCTAGAAAAAAATATGTTAAATGTGACTCTAGAAGAAACAGAAAATCTGAATAACATAGTAAATAACAAATAGTAAATAGCAAAATAATGTTTAGTCTTATGAAGATATAACTTCTATTTCATACAAACTTTTTCAAGGAAGAAGAAAAGAAGGAAAATTACCTATCTTGTTGTGTGAGGCAAAATCAACCTTGATTTACAAAGATAGTGTAACTCTGACAAGGACAGTCAAAGAAAAAAAGATAAATATGTGAGGTGATGGATGTATTATCTCAAATGTGGGACTCTTTGTACAATGTATGTGTCTATCAAATCATCACATTGTACACTTGAAGTATGTTACAATTTTGTTTGTCAAATATACCTTAATAAAGCTGGGGGAAAAAAAGATTAAACAGATTAAAAAAAGGACAGTAAAAGAAAAGAAAATTTTTACCAACTAGAATATATATTTAAAAATCCTAAATAAAATGCTTGAAAATTGAATTCAGCAGTGCATTAAAAAATGATAACACATGATACTCAAGTAGTATACTTTCCCTAGAAATGAAAAGCTGATTCAGGAGAAAAATTTCTTCGTGTCATTTACCACATTAAGAAATTACACAGTTGATTGCCCAGGGCTGAGGGAAGGAGAATGGGGAGTTATCGTTTAACGGGTATACGGTTTCAGTTTTGCAAGAGGAAGAAGTTCTGGAGGTTGCACAACGATGAGAATATACTTACCACTAATGAACTGAGCACTTAGAGAAAGTGAAAATGATAAATCTTATGTTATGACTTTTTTATCATGATTAATCTATTTTCAAAGACATTACAGAACAAATATATAAATTATTATCTCAATAGATGCAGAAGTATTCAATAAAATCAATGCTTACTCTTTTTTCAATTTTTTTTGGTGAGGAAGATTAGCCCTGAGCTAACATCCATGCCAATCTTCCTCTATTTTGTATATGGGATGCCGCCACTGAAAGCCTTGATTAGCAGATGTAAGTCCATGCTTGGGATCTGAACACATGAACCCCGGGCCACCGAAGAAGAGCGTGCCAACTTGACCACTACATCACTGGGCCGCACCCCTTATTCATTTTTTTTTTTTTAAACTAGCACATCCAAAATAAAAGGGAGTTTCCCTACTCTAATAGGCTGAATAATGACTCCTCCTGCCCCAATATGTCCATGTCCTCATCCCTGGAACCTGGGAGTGGTACCTTCTGTGGCAAAAAGAACTTTGCTGATGATTAAGTTAAGGACGTCAAGACGGCAAGAGCAGCTTGGATCATCCAGGTGGGCCAATGTAATCACAAGGTCCCTCTAAAAGGGAGGCAGGAGGAGTCAGAGAGCCGAAAGAGATGCGTGTTGGAGGCAGAGACTGGAGTGGTGTGTTTGGGAGATGAAGACAGAGACCACAAGCCAAGGAATACAGGCAGCCGCCAGAAGATGAAAAAGTCAAAGAAATGAATTCTCCCTTCAAAGCCTTGAGAAGAAACCAACTCCGCCAACCCCTTGCATGTAATGTAGCCCACTGAAACTGATTTCCGAATCTGGCCTCCCTGACTGTAAGAGAAGAAATTTGTGTTGTGTTAAGCCACTAAGTTTGTTACAACAGCAAAAGGAAACTAATACACTTACATAATATAATCTACTCATTCACTCAGCAAATATTTATCAAGTCTTGGTTATGTGGTAAGCACTTTACTAGGCATTGGAGATATCAAAATAAACAAAAACAGATTTTTTAAAAACCCTCTGCTCTATTGGAGTTCGTATTCTAACGGGGAGGTGGGTAGGGGGAAACAATAATAAGTGTATAAAATAAAAAAGAAGTTAGATAGTGATCATCTCCAAAGAGAATAACGCAGAGAAGAAAGGTAATAAATGTCATGATAGAAGGGTCATTAACTTTTTAGATTAGTGGATAGGAAAGGACTCACTGAAAAAGTGTCATTTGAGTAAACATCAGAGGAAATAAGGAAGTAGGGCCTTGTGTATATCTGGGGGGATGACCACGCCAGTCAGAGAAAACAGCAAGTGGGAAGTCCAGATGGAGAGGCATAGCTGGCCTGTCCAGTGAAAGAGAAGACCTGTGTGGCTGGAACAGAGAGAGCCAGGGGAGGGTAGTAGGAGATGAGGTCAGAGAGATGAGGATGGCAGCGAAGCACGAGGCATCCTAAAGATTATGGGGTGAGAGGGGCTGACCCCATAGCCGAGTGGTTAAGTTTGCGCGCTCCGTTGCAGGTGGCCCAGTGTTTCGTTGGTTCGAATCCTGGGCGCGGACATGGCACTGCTCATCAAACCACGCTGAGGCAGCGTCCCACATGCCACAACTAGAAGGACCCTCAACGAAGAATATACAACTATGTACTGGGGGGCTTTGGAGAAAAAGGAAAAAAATAAAATCTTTAAAAAAAAAAAAAGATTATGGGGTGGGAGTTTGCCCCATGGCTGAGTGGTTAAGTTTGCACACTCTGCTTCGGCAGCCCAGGGTGCGCCAATTTGGATTCTGGGCGCAGACGTACACACCGCTCATCAAGCCATGCTGTAGCAGCATCCCACACAGAAGAACTAGAATGACTTACAACTAAGATATACAACTATGTACTGGGGCTTTGGGGAGAAAAAAATGAGGAAGATTGGCAACAGATGTTAGCTCAGGGCCCATCTTCCTTACCAAAAAAAGATTATGGGGAGACAAAAGAGATGGGAACCCCTGGGAGGACTTTAAATAGAGGAGAGACGTGATACAACACATCTTTATTCTATACGACAAAGATTGTTCTGGCTGCTGTTAAGGAAATGGTCTGAAAGGGGAGATGATTGAAAGCAGGAAGAGCAATTCGGTTAATGAAAAAATACAGGGGAAAAAAAAAGTAGTGCCTTAGACCAGGGTGGCAGCAGTGAAGGTGGCGGAAAGTTGTTTTATAAATATGAACCTAAATTGGGTAGAACTGCCATGATTTCCTGAGAAGCTGATCGTGGAGTGAAAGAGACAGGATGTCACAGGTTTGGGCCTGAGTAACTGATACATGCAGGTAGAATAAGTCTGGTTGGGTAGGGGCAGCAGATATCAGATGTTGAGTTTGAAGTACACATCAGATATTTAAGTAGAGGTGATGAGTAGGCAGTTAGACACAAATTTAAACTTCAGAAGAGCTGACCAAGCTAGAGATAGAAATTTAACTTCAGATATAAATTTAACATTGAAATCAGGAATGAGTGTAAATAGAAAAGAGAAGAAATCCAATAAGTGACTTGTGGAACTCCAACGTTTCAAAGTGGGGGAGATGAAGAAGAACCAGCAAGGGGAGGGCGAAGAGCTAGGGAGACGAAACAAGAGAGCCTGGTGTTCTGAGGTCAAAGAAGGGGCTTCGTGGAGAGGTCGACTGCACTCAGTGTGCCGCGTTGGACTCATAAGATGAGAACTGAGCATTAGCCAGTGGTTTCAGTGACACGGAGGTCATAGTAATAATGGCCAGCTAGCAAAAACTTATGACAAACATCACACCTAATGGTACAACTTTAGAACAAGTTTCATTGAACTTTTGGAGCATGACAAATATGCCCTCTTTCATCACTTTTATTCAGAATAATACCAGAGGATCTAAACAACAAAATAAAGCAGGAAAAAGAAAGAAAGTGTATAAGGATTGGAAAGAAAGAGACAAAAACTGTTATTTGCGTTTATATGATGTCTATATATAAAACCCAAGAGAATCTACAGACAAATGGGAACTAATAAAATATTTAAAAATGTATTAGATTCAAGATTAGCATACAAAAATTATACTTTTTCCATTAAGTACCTATAACCAGCTATGTGCTGGTATTTAAGGAAGGAAGGAATGGAGGGAAGAAGAGAGGGAATAAGAGAGGGAGAGGAGAGAAGAGGAGAGGGAGGGAAAAAGAAAGCGGAACCTGATATGTAGTTTTTGCTGATTTCCATGGTGTACCTATTCCCATCATGGCCAATTTCACGCTACCAACGTGATGTCACTGAAGCAGGACTGAGAAGAGATGCATACAATTGGCTCTTGCAAGGTGGTGTCGGTTCCAGGACACCACTGCAAATCAATTAGAAAATTGAATAGAAAAAATAAAATCACATTCATGGAAGCTACCAAACCTACATGCTCTGTAAAAGAACACATAATGAAATGTGCAATGGCACGCAGAGATCCCCGTGTAAGTGTTTTCAAGAAAGAACTGCATACTTCAGACAACGTCATATCAACGGTTGGGAAGGATCGATACTGTTGATGTCCGTGCGCCTCAAATTAATCTACAATTTCAGTATAATTTTAATGAAATCCCAACAGGGAATCTTAACATTTATTGGGAAGAAAAAGTGGTCAAAAATAGCTGAGACAATTTTGAACAGAAACAAATGGGGAGATTTGCATTACTGAAAAATAAATCAGTAAGTAAAATAGCTAATAACAGTGTCGGAATGAACAGATAAAACAATGTAACTGAAACAGACACAAGGAATTTTGGAAACTTGATGTATACCAGATGTGTATTACAATTAGCGTGGAAGGGAAGCCTCTTGATAAATTGATTGATTAAATCAATCAAAATAAATTGATTAAATAAGTTGAAACTACTGGATTTCCATATGGAAAAAAACTCCAAAATTCAAATTTTGTGCAAGACCAGAAAAATCCACAAAGAATAAACAGAATAAATTGCAAAATATAACAATGGGTTATTATCTCAAGTTTATAAAGAGCTCTTAAGACTAATTAATATATTAAACCAAATAGATGGACTAAATTCATGAAAAACTTGCTAAAGTTAGAAAAAGGGAGTGCCAATTTTCATTAAAAAATCAAAATGTATTTTAAAATCTTCAAATACATTAAGCATTTTAAAGCTTATTTTAAATTAATAAAATGCCATGTTTCTCTACCAAAATGGAAACAAGTTAAAATACTGATTTAGGAAACTCCACAATCTGTGTGTACATGTTCGTTTCTCTGGAACAGGAAACAACGGGAAAAAAACAGTTTACAAAAATTACATATAATATGATCTATTTCCCATAAAAAATAGTTCATATGAATTCAAATGCCTTAAATATTATCTTGAAGTAACGTGCAGAAATGATTATTTCTGGGTGCTGGAGCAATGGAGTTCTGTTTGCTTATTTATATTTGTATGTGCTTTCTTAATTTTGCAGTAGGTATTACTCTTATACTAAAATAAATCATTTTCAAAAAATTTAAGTGGGGCTGGCCTCGTGGCCAAGTGGTTAAGTTCGCACACTCCACTTCAGCAGCCCTGAGTTTCGCTGTTTGGGATCCTGGGCGCGGACATGGCACCGCTCATCAGGCCATGCTGAGGTGGTGTCCCACACAGCACAACTAGAGGCACTCACAAATAGAATATACAGCTATGCACTGGGGGGCTTTGGGGAGAAGAAGGAAAAAAAAAAAAGAAGATTGTCAACAGAAGTTAGCTGAAGTGCCATCTTTTAAAAAAAAATTTAAGCAAGTCAGACTTGCATTTCTTCTTGCAAAATATTTTATTGACATATATTCTTTTTAATTTATCCTTTTATTTTGGTGCCCTTCCCTAGGATGGGCCTAAGGATAAGAATTTCACACATGAGGGAAATGTAAGAGGTATTTACCGTGATGTACTCAAAATCATCCCTCTCCTTTGCCAGCCAACTGAGGTCCCTCATGGAGTCGTGCGTGCGTATATTTCCATAGGGGGAGCCCCCTCATCTGGAGATCCTTGGTCCCTAATCCAACAGATCTCCATAAGTCAACATACCTATACACTTAAAATTTCACACCACACACACGCACTCATATTTTATGCCTTTTTCTGAATCACGCTTTGTAGTAAAGTTGTTTATTTGCATGTCTTATCTTCCTGGGAGACTGTAAGCCCCCCGAGAATAAGGTGAATGCTTCATTCCTTTTGTGTCTCCCAGAAACAACTAGCAACATATTCTGCACATATAGGTCTAAACAACTTGCTTGTTGACTGAATATTATGAGGATTCCATAGGTTTCACTTGGACTAATTTGTAGCTATTTTTTTTATAACTTGAAAATAAGTAATTTTTGAAGAAATAAAAGTAATTTCTATTTTTTAAATATAGGTAAGAATGTGTAACGAATTACACAAATAATGATGATGATTCAGTTGTAATTAAATTTGAAATGATTGCATTAAATTGATGGCAATAAATTTATAGTTATTTATAATGGGAAATAGGGAATATAAGAGGGACTTCCCTTCACATTTTTGTCTGTGTTCTGGAAGCCAAAAATGTTCTTTCACGAAACATCCTTTGAGACCTGTATTAAAGGCAGGCTATGAGAACGGATGAAACACAGGTCTAATTCAAAACATCATTTCCTTAGTTCTAATGACGTATCTTATTTACTGGATAAGAATAGATTGATGTATAAAGTGAGTTCACACTAATAACTACTATTTAATGAGCAACTGCTGCCTGAGCTCTCTGTGTTCACTATATCCAACTCCATTAAGAATCTGGTATATAGTAAGTGGAGGAGCCCACACTCCAACTCAGTTTTATTGGCTCCAAAACCATAACATCTCCCAACCAATAGATTTGTTTCTTTACAGATGCATTAAAAGCAGTATAATAGTGATTGTAGCAATGTAGTCAAAATTTCTAGTTATGTGTCTTGGAATTTTCATGGACTCATAACACATCTGCAGGAGAATTGTGATCAAATGATAATGTCCACTGCATTTACCAAAAATAAAATGATACATAAAAAGACCTCAGAAAACTGTTCTCTTAAAATACCTTTACAGTGATGTGTATGGGGAAAAATAATCTCCATTTAGTGAATGTGCTTTTTGTAATTAGCAAGGCATTCCTTTTATGTCTAAAACTAGGATTACAATGATCATTTTAACAGTATACATGGATCTAGCTTTTATATTTTATTTGGCTGAAAATAGAATACCGAAAAAGTGCATGTTTTCTTAAAAATACTATTGATGAAAGCTTGATGTATTATCACAATCTAGACCTTACAAAGCTAGTCACTCAATTGATTATATTGAAATACCATTCCTTTGTTTAGCAATTGCTTTTTATCTAGGTGCACAGACCGCTAAGGAAACTGTAAGAAAACAATGCCATGTATAATTGCTATTTCAGTCTTGTCTGCGCCTGGGTGTGGTCAGTAAACTTCTCATATGTAAACAATTACATGCTTCCTGGCGCAGTTCCAAACTCAAATCCACAATTTAAATACCCACTTTTAGAAGAGCTGCTGCTTTTGGCTAATATTTTCTTTAGTTTCCTCTGTGAAATACTGTGAGCTTCACGGGGAAAGGATTCTTCCACAAAGTTACAGATCCAATACATTGTTTTGGTTTTACAAACAAAGAAATGTGGGAAAAAATTTGCAAACCAATGAAGAGGTCGTGCAGGCATCTTCCAGTTATTTTTATTCCAGTGATCTGTAATTTCAGTTAGAGCTCCTAGCTGGGAGAGTTGTACATCTTTTCTGATGAACTCAGAGGCAACGTGTTATGTGGGAAGAGTGTAGATTTGGGAACTAGACCCGTGTAGAGCCCATGTGGCGTCAACATGCCTGAAATGTTATCCAGAACTGCATTGTTGGCGACCCTGATGAAGCCACTCAGGTATTCGCTAAGTGCTCCATTCTTTGGTATGCAAAAAGAAAATGTTGGACAAAACAATCTACAAATCAACAAAGATTTGTAGCCTTAACTTTTATCTGGAATCTAATATATTTGGCACTATGCTTCATTGAGGGTAAAAAGCATTAATTTTCAGCTAATTATCTTCAGTGAGGATCTTTTCTTAAATTGTGTTTTCATGTGTGTTTCCTTGAGATAGGACAGAGTACCATTGTGTCTCATTTTGATGTAACGTGCACAGGAATGATTTTGCTTTGCTAATCAGTCTTTAATGTGTGATGTTATCTTACGTTGCTGCCTCATTAAATTGTGGATTTATAGGGGCTGGCCCCATGGCCGAGTGGTTGGGTTTGCGTGCTCCGCTGCGGGCGGCCCAGTGTTTCGTTGGTTTGGGTCCTGGGCGCGGACATGGCACTGCTCATCGGGCCATGCTGAGGCAGCGTCTCACATGCCACAACCGGAAGGACCCACAACGAAGAATATACAACTATGTACCAGGGGGCTTTGGGGAGAAAAAGGAAAGAAATTTAAAAATCTTTAAAAAAAAAATTGTGAATTTATAGTAGTTTATGGATAAACATCTTAAGGACTTCAATTGTCTCTATAGATTACAAAGCAGAAAGAGCTACGCGGAAGAACTGAAGCACCTTCTAAAATGTGTTTCCAAGTGTCTTCTTTTAGCTTCAACCTGAGTTATTATAAAGAAACAATGAACAGATCTGTTTCTTCCCTTTGGGGATTGAGAGAGGTTCGGGGGATTTAATAAGACTCCGGAGATGTCCAGATTTGTGTAGCATTATGTACTTGCCGGATTCTAGACTTATGATGTCAAATGCTTTTTTTTCCAAATGCAGTGTCTATAATAAAGAAACTGCAATACTGTTTTCTGAACTTCTTTCCTACATCACAAGATTTTCAAAGTAGAACTCTGCATGGCTTCAAGCCCCACAGTATATCCAATCACGTGTTGCACTCAATGACCCCTACCAGCAGTGGGTATCAGGAAATAGAGTAATTGCTGCCATCTCGATGCTTGAAGATGTTATGATAATTATTCCAGAAGTCACAGGAAATGCCTTCCTTGCTCTATAGGTGATGAGATTATCCTTGCTCTATAGGTGATGAGATTATGCATATGTTTTAGTAGTTTATTCTATCCATGCTTAAAAATTGTTGTTTACCATCACATTCCAGATTTTTCTGTATTCATAGCTTTGTCTTTGACACCAATTTTGTGAACAAAGTAAATCCAATACAGTATATTGTGGAGATTGCTGAAGTAGCATATAGTTTTCCCCAAGGATTACACCATTTATTTGGTCTGAGAGGAGTGTCTGATTTTCTGTGAGGCTCTGTGTGTTTATGTGGTGTTGGGAACGGCAGACTCATGCGTGCAGTCTTCCAACTCCTGCCCAACCACATAAAAATGGGCCCCGGGCCTGGAACATATCCTTACCAAGAGATAAAGAGCCCACGCCCGTGCCAGCTTTATCACTTTGTGCGGGAATATCTTTCCCTGCTTCGAGCTCAATGAGGATTTCTTCATTCATCAGTGGCTCTATGGCACACTCCCCGAGTTCAGTATTTCAGACTCCACAGAGGAGGTGTCAACATCCTTCTACTGCAGCACAAGAGGGGTGCACATAGGTCAATTGCCCTGAGTCAGCTGTCAGGGGCACCCAGTAGCCATGAGGGACTGACGCAGACTATTGGAGCTGATCTTGTTCTCTCTTCCCTATGTGAGTAAAAGCCTTGTTCCATCCAGTGTTCAGCCATTTGTGTCTTCCCTGGTGACTCCGATATCACGACGTAGCGAGCAGAAGCGTTTGGACTTCTGTCCCTGGTGTCTGGCATTGTGATGGTCTTTGCTCTCCTCCGCACGGTTGGTTCCCCTGGCATTGGTTACCGCTGCACGGTGTTCTGCTCAACATGTGTAGAAGTTCATCCTTCTTGGCCCTTTCTATTCTTAATCTGGAGGCCAAAACATATGTTCTGGATGACTCTGACACTTAATCTGTGTACACCATGACAAAATCCACTATGTACGTTCATTTCCATTGACCAAAAATAACGAAAAAATGAAGCACCATCGCTTTTATCTTGAGCACTTCTTCATTGTTTTCTACTCATTTGGGGTGATAGTAGAGAAGATATTTGATGAAAAAATCTTGCTAGGCACATTTTTCAGGGAGGACGAACATTACTATTCAGCTCTCCAATCACTTGTGCTCTAGTATCTTCCTTCTAATTTAGACATCACTGGCAACAATCAACCTGTCAGATTTACACAGTAGATGAGAATGGAATAGATAAAAATCAAGTCCAAGGCTACTTTTATGTTTGAAGCTTAAATGACAAGTATTATCATTTCATATAACCCATTATATGTGAATGATGTCTAAGGCCATAAGGTTCCATCATCAGTTTTCCTGAGCCTTTTTTTTCATTTTTACATTATATTTAATTTATTTTTTTGCTAGGAAAGATTTGCCCTGAGCTAACATCTGATGCCAATCTTCCTCCTCTCTTTTCTTTTTCCTCCCCAAAGCCCCAGTACATAGTTATATATTCCAGTTGTAAGTTCTTCTAGTTCTTCTATGTGAGCTGCCACCACAGCATGGCTACTGACAGATGAGTGGTGTGGTTCCACGACCAGGAACTGAACCTGGGCCACTGAAGCAGAGTGTGCCAAACTTGAACCACTAGGCTGTCAGGGCTGGCTCTATATTTTACTTTAATCAATGGAGAAATGACAATACTACAGATTCCGCTGATGCTCTGAAAGAGAAGCTCTGTGAAATTTTTGTTTTAAATTATTATTTCAAAATAAATAATATATACTTGATTCAACACCAGCACTCAGGATTAGATGGAAATGAAAGTAAAAGTCTTTACTATGCTATTTATGTTCAAATATATAACAGTTTAAGTGTACTTTAAATCTTATGACAAAATTGTGTAAATAAATCCAAAGTATAAGGTTAAACTCCCCTTCAAAAACATGTGAGTATGAAAGTCAAATATTTTCTAGCTGATTTCCAGGATTAAATTTTAAGAGCAAAATTGGGTGGTATAAATAATTCCAGGTTATCTCATATTAAAGAGCTCATTTACCCATAATGAGTTTATTCATTCATCTAAAACAGGGTTTCTCAACCTCAGCACTATTGACATTTTGGGCCAGATACTTCTTTGTTGTGGGGCTTGCCTGCGCATTATAGGATGTTTAGTAGCAACCCTGGCCTCTATCTGCACATGAGCTGTGACAAGCCAAAAATGTCTCCAGATATTGCCAAATGTCCCCTCAGTGCAAAGTTGCCTCTGGTTGAAAACCACTGATCTAAAACATGCTGGAGGGTCCCCATGTGTCAGGCACCACGTTAGGGTCTAAGGATGCAGAGATGATTAAGATTCAGCTCTTAAAAACTCAAATCTAGAAGTGCAGACATGTAAATATCAATGTAAATAATAACAGAAGTGTGTTAAAAGTACCATGTATTGGGGCCAGCCTGGTGGGGTAGTGGTTAAGTTCACGGGCCACTTCATCAGCCCTGGGTTCGTGGGTTTGGATCCTGGGTGTGGACCTGCACACTGCTCATCAAGCCATGCTGTGGTGGCATCCCATATACAGAGTGGAGGAGGATTGCCACAGACGTTAGCTCAGCGACAATCTTCTTCAAGCAAAAAGAGGAAGATTGGCTACAGATGTCAGCTCAGGGCCAATCTTTCTCAAAAAACCCCAAGTACTGTGTGTTGATTTACTCAATTTACTATATTCCCAAACCAACCATTCAATTTATCTCATTTAAAAGGCCCATTCAAGAGAGAACCCTGTCTAGCCAATCTATTATAGTCCTTATCCAAGCATACACCACGATACTTCCTTAGATCTTATCCTTGCCAAGGACATAGTTCCATAGATCATGTAATAGCAGAGACCATGGGCCAGCCCCATGGCCGAGTGGTTAAGTTTGCATGCTCTGCTTTGGTGGTCCAGGGTTTTGCTGGTTTGGCTCCTGGGCGCAGACACAACACCACTCATCAAGCCATGCTGAGATGCTGAGGTGGCATCCCACATAGCACAACCAGAAGAACCTACAACTAGAACATTCAACTATGTACTGGGGGACTTCAGGGAGAAGAAGAAGAAAAAAAAAGAGAAGATTGGCAACAGATGTTAGCTCAGGTGCCAATCTTTAAATAAAATAAAATAAATAAATAAAAGATAACAGCAGAGTCCAATTCAAATCTTCCCAGTCACGGTTTAATATAACTCTTCCAAATTATTGACTCATTAGTAAATCTTAGCTCTCTGCAAGCAAACCTTGCCCCGAGACTTGTCAGCTATTTGTCAGGTCATAAGGCTATTCAGCTTAGGTCCAAACTCTCAAGGAGCTCTATAAATCGATGTGACTGTAAAATTCATGAAGTTACTTCCAAACCATGGACGTTTCCTTGTAACGTACTACATAATGATTCCAATTCCTTTCCTAAAAATTGCTTTCTAAATGGAAAAATGCCAATATTTTATTTTATAATAATATATTTCCAGAAGAGAAAACTCTAAACAATATATCCACATCTTTCTGTTGGTTGAATAGTGAAAAGAAAAAAATGTTCAGAATAGATTTAGGGTAAATTGCTTCTTTAATATCAGACACTGTCAGAGTGAAAATCAACATGTATAATTTTTTCCTGTTTTAGTTCAAAATCCTAATAAAATGGTGTAAGAAGCCTTTATTTTTATATTTTTAATGTCAAGGAGCAAACTGTCAAACTAAAGCCAGCCTTCAATACTATTAACTCTACAGCTAGGATATTGCCATTTGGAAATACAATGCCAGAATTATTTTCTGACATTTATTGGATATTCTGCTAAATGTTATGCTAAGATTACCTCATCTAATCCTCAGAATAACATTAAGACTTATTATCATCATCATTTTGCATGTGAGGAAACCGAGACTTAGTTAAATAATTTGTCCAAGGTCAAATAGCTGGTTAGTGGCCGAACTTCCATTTGACCCTTCCTACCCTTAGATACTCTTCTTAGAGTCAGCTGGTAAATTTGTGGGCAATGTCTTATCTAAAGACAATTTGGAAGGGTGTGCTATTTCCTCATGGACCACTTTTCTAGAGATAGCTTGTGGAATTAAGGGTGCGTTGTTAACTTTATTTATTTATAAGGCAACTAAGTATTTCCAGAAGGCAGAGCAGTAGGCTTTACTTTAGGGAGTTCACATTGTCAGGCTTTCCTTGCTTAATCCCTTTGCCTTGGTTGATATTTTCTCTCTCATTGAGAGGGACTATTTTATGCTACTATTCAACATTGTACCCAAAGCAATGAGATATGAAAATAATTGGAAAGGGAATAACGACACAATCATTTCACGAAAGTCATGGGATTCTTAAGCACCTTTCATAATGTTTATGCTCATCCTCATATGGTTAGGTTACCATATTCTCGTGTTATTTATCAGACGAAACACCTCAAAGTAAGTAGAAGAACATGATAGAACCTTTTTGCAATCAGAATATTTAGAAGCCTCTTTGCTGGCTTCTGACTCTTGCCAAACTGTTTAATCAATTCATCTACAATCCCTCCTACAAGGACTCCAATTATTTTTGGCCCTATTTTAATAAAAACGACCCTCTGTTCTGTCTGAATTACAGAATTATTGTTTCACTCTATTAATTTAAAATAGTATTCCCATATCTATCAAAGCTAACCATACACTAAACCTATGACCCAGCACTCCTAGGCATACACATAGGAAAAGAGAGTGTATATGCACCAAAAGACATGAATTTTTATAGCAGCATTGTTCATAATAGTCAAAATCTAAAAACAACTCAAATGTTTACCAATGGTAGAAGGGACAGATTGTGCTGTTTCATAAAATAGAATACTATAGAGCACTTAAAATACTATTTGCATATGCAATACCAAGGATGAGTTGCACAAATGTAATCAAAAGCTAAAGAAACCAGACACAAAACATTACATCCTGCATAATTCCATTTATATAAAGTTCAAGAACAGAAAAAATTAATTTACAGAGATAGAATACAGAACAGTGATTTTCTCTAGGGGATATAACTGGTATTAATTGTGAAGAGACAAAACAAAAACTTCTGTAGTCTTGTGAATGTTCTTTATTTCAATCTGTGTTGAGGTCACATAGATATATATACTATATATGTACACGTATTTTAAATATATATTTTAAAGTATATATTAAGATATTAAAAATGATTGAGTTGCATACTTAAGATTTGAGTACTGTCTTATGTTTTTCTAGTACAATTCCTTTTAAATCATGCCAAATTTCTTCTTAAACCTGCATATATTGGTCCCTAAGGTCCACATTTTATGTGGGATCACAAAATACATTGATGTGTTTATATCCCAATTTATTATTGCTCTATGTTCAATTGCCTGATGGAGAAATCAGCCAAGAGGAGTTTAAAAGTGTTTATTGCTTTTATTGGCATTGATGACCTTTACATCTTTGAGGAGAAGCCAGCTATGGATCAAACTGTCTCATCTTAGTGCAGATGCCTAAGTACAAAACTCATAAAAAATATGTACTTTTATTACAACTGCAAAAACTTTAAAAGTAGGAACAGGCAACTTAAATATGGAATAAGTTTAAATGATGTTAATTATGACAGGTTTTGATCTGAGTTTTTAAAAACATTTATCTATTTTACATCTGATAAATTATTAAAAATAATTAGTAAATATTGCAATATTAGTACATACAAAGTGAACATATTAGCAAGAAAGAAAATTTAATTGTTTAAAAACACTATTTACAGCCATAACTTAAAAATATTATGACAAAAAATAGCAAAAATGAAAAACACATTTGCTAAGGCAAAGAAATTTTTAAAAAATGCTATTTATGAAAGAATAAAAATTAGGAAGAAATTTAACAAATGACATACAAGATCTCTACATGGACATCTATAAAATGTTATTGAGACAAATTAAAGAAAATCTAAATGAATAGAGGATATACTAATAGCTTGAAAGAATCAGTGTAGTAAACCTGTAAATTTCCTCCAAATTGATCTATATCATCAATGTATAGATGTATGTATAATGTAACAAATATCCCAGGCTTTTTTTTTCTAATCAGCAGATACTAAATTTATATGTGAACATGAAAATACAAGAATAGTCAAGGCATTCTTGAATACAAACAATAAGATGGGAGAACTTGCCCTACCCAATATCAAGACTCAAGAAAGCTACAGTAATTCAGTGTTACATTAGCACTAGGATTAAACAAAGAGGTATCAATTAAGTACAATAGAAAGCCCATACACAGGCTCATGCTTATATGTACACTTGATTTATGACAAAAGTAGCAACAAGAAAAGGATGGTCTTTTCAATAAATGGTAGATATCAGTTGGATATCTATATAGAAATATATGTTAAGCTTGACTCCTACTTCATAACATACACAATAATTAATTCCAACTGTATTATAAAGCTAAAAATGAAAATAATTTATGAAGCTTCTAGAAGATAATATTATAAGGAACTTCATGACTTTGGAGTAGAAAAAGATTTCTTAAATAGACACCCCCAAAACAAAAACCTTCAAATAAAATACTGCTCAAATGGACTATATAAACCTTAAGAACTCTGTTTATCAAAAGAAACCATTAAGAGAGTGATGAAACTAGACATGGGCAGGAGAAAATATTTACAACACATATAAGTAACATAAAGAACTCCTACAAAGCAGTAAGAAAAAGTCTGACAAACTGATAGAAAAAAATAAGCAAAAAACTTAAAGTTTTATGGAAGAGCATATTATAATTGATCAATAAACATATTTTTAAGTATGTTTAACCTCAGAATCAGCAAATTAAAACCACTGGAGATATCACTAACATACTCTCCAGATTTTCTAAAATTAAAAACAGACAGTAGCAAGTGTTGGCAAGATTACAGAGCAACATAAACTCTCATTCACTGAGGTTGGGTCTGCAAATTGATAATAATCACTTCAAAAAAAGAGTTTGACATTGTATACTAAAATTGAAGAAAATATATAATCCACATACCCTATGGCCCCCAAATTTCACTACTAGGTAAATACTAAGTTAAAACTTATTCTAGTACATCCACTAGAATGTTTATAGCAGCATTATTGGGAGTAGCTAAAAATAACCCAATTACCCACTGAGAGTACAAAGTCCATAGTTAGTGATCCATCCTACAGTAGAACGCTATCCAGCAAAGAAAATGAATGTATCCTATAGATAAATCTCACAAAGATAGTTTTGAGCAAGGAAGCCAGGCATATAAGATATCATACTGTGAATTTATTTGTTAAATACGATTTATTAAACATTTCAAGAAAACAAGCAAAACTATAAAATTATAGACTAAAAAGTTTATAGTGTGTAGGAATGAATGCTTACATGGTAAAACACTGCAAGAGAGAAACGGAGAGTTATCATTAGAGAATTGAGGATAACAAGAAGTAAGGAGCAGTGATGTGTAAGGGTTATGAGAATCTTCTGGAAGAACTTTAGGAAGAACTTCTTGGCTATGGGAAACACTTCAGTGCATTATGGGAAAACATTTAATGGAACAGAAACCCTTAAGAAGCAGGCAGAGCAATCTAGGCTCATGTTATTCAAAATGTGGCCAGTGGTATAGCAGCGTCAGCACCAGTAAGAAATGAAGAACTTCAGGCCGCCCTCCAAACCTACTGAAGTAGAATCTATTATTTTAACAAGATCCCTAAGTGATTGATATACTTTAATTTTAGAGAAGCCTTGGTCTAGGTAAACAAGAATAAGTGGCTCAATTAGGGCAGGGGTAATAGGAACAGAGAGGGTAGGACAAATCTGAAGAAGAAAGGACAAGAAAGAAAATTATAAATGCAATCTAGAACTGCTGTCCCCTCCAAGGCCACATGGGCCAGAAGAGACTCAGGTGTGACTAGATCCCATGAAAGTGTCTGGAATGCCAAGTCCTTCTTACAATTTGAATTTGAGCTGTAACTTATACATCACAGGAGAGCAGGAGGGGTTTGAGGATGCGTCTCCATTGCCCTGAGCCCCATACTGTAGAGGGGCAGGTTTAAATTCACCTGATCACCATCTATATAAATTTGGTTAATGGAAATGTGCTGGGTATCTGGGATTATGATGGTCACCAGCATTCCTGGTTATTTCTCAGATCATTTCTAGGATGCTCCACACCACAGCTACTTGGTTCACTCAACTGTTGGCATTCTGTCAATGCAAATAAAATATCACTTACTAATTGTATCTTTTGCACTCCTGGTCTCCTTTCGAATGAAAAGACCTCTTCCTTATGATGGATGACATCTGCCACATCACTTTATAAACACTAACTCCTATCCTGAGACTTCTTACTCACCTTAGAGCAAAAGTATTTCTTGCATACCTTCTTTGCTACTAAAATTGGACATATGAAATCAAAATCCCAATATCAGGGAAAAACATTTTTCCTGGAAAGTGGAGAATGAAGTAAGAAGCTACAAACACCTACTATCAGAGGAAAGTTTACAGGTAGAATTTTAATGAAGTAGTGACATATTTTTATGTGCAATTTATTTGCTTCATTTTTAGAAATAGATCTGGTAATAAATTCCCGTGTTTAATGTGTAGAGAAAATTTGTTTTTCACACTTGAAGATTTATGAGTGTAACCTTTTGTAAACATGTAAAATTGAAAATTGCCACTGAAATTACCTACAAAATAATAAAAATTAAATAAATGATATTGCTGTCCTTTAGACTTCAAAATCTGTAAATTAAAAATTAAAAGCTTTTTCTGGGTGAATCTAAGTAATCACAGGCTATTTAAATTAATACAGCACATAAAGTGGAACAACCGGCCTCAGTCACATCCATCTTAGAGTTACCATCCTAGTCGATTCACAGATATCTTTACTGAAACCCAGTTATCTTCAGAAACTTGTAATCATTATTGTGTGTAATTCAAATACAAGTTTTTAAGCATTTTAAATGAAACAGATTTAAGCAATATAATGGAGTTGAGAGTGCAAGGAAAAAGTAATAGTTTAGTATTTTTTCAGGATTTATACATCAAAAATTAAATGAAAGAAGTCTTTAAGCATTTGCACAAAGCTGAAAAAGAAAGCGAGGTTAGCTAGTACACCCGCACAGATGCAGACCTGCTCTGCAACAGCAGTTAGTACAAATGCAATCTTATATGAAAACCCAGAAAAATGTATTTGAAAGCTTCTTGACTTTGACAGTTTGGGGTAACTCAGGATGAGAGCCAGCACAGGTCAGTCCAGCCATGCCAGTCATTCACTGCTGGCATCCATTCTGATCAGTCCATGCCTGAGCTGTACTAGTTGGTAAAGATTGTGAACAGCTCCCTGGGTTAACTACAGTCCGTTCTCATTATTCGCGGATTCCATGTTTACAAATTCGCCTACTCTCTCAAATTTATTCAGAACCCCCAAATCAATAAGCGTGGTGCTTTCTTGGTCATTCAAGGACGTGAAGAGACTGAGGGGGGAAACTTTGAGTCTCCTGTCTTACATGTTCCCAGATGAGGTCAACGAAGCGACCTCTGTCTTCTTGTTTCAGCGGTCATAGAGAGGACCAGAGGCTGGAGACGGTAGGGGGCAGCACTGTGCACTCTGGTGCAGGAAGCTCCGGCTCTGGGCCACGTGGACAGGGGTTTGAATCCCAACTCTGGCACCGGTTAGTGGAGTGACCGCAGGCAAGTTATTTAACATTCCCAGACCTCGTTTTCTGTTTTGTAAAATAGAATTAAAAAAATTCTAGAAAATAGCAGGATGAGTTATATCAGGATTTAACACCACATAATCTATGTAAGATATGTATACACATATATGTATGTATGCTCCCTCAGAGCAATGGTTCAGCATTTGCTAATTCAGTGTTGGTGGCAACTTTATGGAACAAATTGCTATGAATAACAAAAATCAACGGTATATAAATATATAGATTATATATAGTCATCTTTGTTACATACAATTTTGCTTATATACATTATATGTAATAATTGTTTATTATTATATATAATTATCTTATTGTATGTTACAAATTTTCAGGTAAAATATGTATAAATACAGGACTGGGTAAAGTATGCACTTTATTCTATATAAAATTATTCCCCATGATAATTCCAAGTCATTTTTAAAAAATGTTCTTTCACATTAAAAATCAAAGGAATTTTTGTTTTTTGCTAATAATAATTTTTATAAGTAACTATTTTCTGTCTCTTCTTCCCCCCAACCTTGTAGATGTACAATTAGCTTGACTTCTAAAGAAAATAAGATCTCAATATTGTGCTTCTTCAATCTTCAGTCTGCGAGAATTTTTCTCTGCAAAGCTCCATTTGCCAGAATCTAGCTATAGGAGCATTTTATTTAAAGTTGTTTATAACCAACTTCCAAAAACATTGCACGCCAGTTGCACTATACTTTGAAAAGAAGCTATTTGTCACTATAGATTTCTTATCAGATATAGTTTGTTGCAGAGGAAAGGTCTTTTATTTTATGTGAAAATGACTTCTGATTTGATTTAGTGGCAATTTTTTAATTTGTTTTCTAGTTTCATTTTCTTTTTCCTCTTCTCTCACCATATGAAAATGCCCCAGTACTGCAAAATGTGCCTTTTTGATATAAATGAAGTAGGCTCTAATACAGTAAAAAGTTACAAGCACACTAAAATATGTAATAGGATACTTATTTTTTCTTTATACAAATAGATAAAATAGGAAAAAATCTAGTTATCGGGCCTAAGTAGTCACAATTGTACACTGCTTGACTTTAATCATCTGTTTTGCAAAGTTGTTCCACTGCTGTGACTCAAATTTACACAAAAGAAATTAGTTTTTAATCTTAGACACCTAGAAACAGTTATTAAAATAGAAAAATATAAAGTTCTCTAACAAGCAATCAATATGATCTATATAGTTATTGCTAAGCTTATGTTAGATCTTATGATCCAACTTTTTCAAATAAGTTTTCAAACATGGCACCATGCACTGAAAACATTTTCAAAAACCTTTCCTATTTATACAGTGCTTTATTTCTGAAAGTACTATGGAAAACACGCACACCAAAAAGGTTGACGAGTTTACCAAGGTTATAAAATGGATCTATCCTAGAACGAGGAACCTAATTTCGATTTTATCCCTCATGCTTGTATCTAATAAACTCCTCGTTTCTGTTCATTTCCTAAAATACAGTATTGTTTTATAGAGGAAGCAAAAGCATTTTGCTTTTCTTTTCCCCGTAAGGTATTAGAACACAATATCGTTGGGGATCAAGACTTTTCACATTGCCCTTCTAAGCGTCTACATCAAAAATCATTGATTCCATTAAAGGTTAGAGGAGAAAAAAGAAAGCTGGATTCAAGAATGAGGACTTTCAAACTCCATACACAAAGTTTATTTTTTAAATTCACTAAGAACACTGAACATGTTTCTGAACATCCCTTTGAAATTCTGTTTTTGTTCCAGCTATTAAATTTGGATTCCATACAATTGGATTTATCCCAAAACTCTATTTCCATGTAATCATAGTGGAACTGGACTTGATATTTGTTTAAAAGAAAGCCAGATCTTTGTATATTACCCATTTATCGGTTTATAGCCTTGCAATCAGAAAGTATGCATGACAAAGTGTTGCCATCTCAGCTAGAAAAAAGAGAGGAGAGAAAAGAGGGTGTGGAGTATCATCAAAGTGTCGAACTGTCTCATGTCCTGTCCTTGCAGCTGCTGACAGTGACTGATCCTATAGAGATGCGCTTGTCTCTCTGTGTTGTTCTTTGTCTCTCTTCATCAACCTTTGCCTTCGAGGCCATTCAACCCAATACTCGCTTAGCCTCACCACCAACTCAATCCCCATGTTAGTTATCAGTTGCTGTGTAACAAATTACCATGACTTAGCGGCTTAACACAACACACATTTATTATCCTTCAGTTTCTATAGTCAGGAATCTAGACTCCACTTAGCTATGGCCTCTGCTTCAGCATCTCTTAAGGCTGCTGTCGTAGTGTTAACCGGGGCTGGGGGCTCATCTGAGGCTCTACGAGAGGAGGATTCACTTCCAAGTTTGCATGGGTTTGGGCAGGATTCAGTTCCTTGCAGGTTGTCAAACTACGGGCCTCAGGTCCTTGCTGGCTCTTGGCTTCTTGCCACCTTGACCTTCTTCATGTGGCAGCTTACTTTATCAGAGCCAGCAAGGGAAAAAGTCAATGGAGAGAGTATGACAGCAAGAGAGAAGTCAAAATCTTATGCAACATAATCCTGAAAGTGACATCTCATCACCTTTGCTGTATCCTATTGAGTACAAACAAGTCACAGGCCCCACCTACACTTAAGGGATGAGGATCACCCCAGGACATGAGTACTAGAAGGCAGAGACTGGGGGCCTCCTGGAACCTACCTGCCACAATGCTGGCCCCAGATCAGTCATCCATTATCTCCACCTTAAGTCGGATGGCACGCTTGGAACCTCATTTTGCTGCTAAACCAGTTTATTCTCTATTTTTTTGCCTGGTACCCTGGTTTGTTGAGCACTGTGTTCCAGCCTTGTTCTTGATACCTGAATACTTGCCTGATAATTTGGCCTTTTATTTCCTACACACATACCTTCATCTCTACAAAGCAAATGTTCTACTTGTTGGCTCCTGAATCCAGGGACAGGGTTCTCAATACTAATACTCCTCCTATACACTTACTGACTTCCTGCTGCTGAATCTCCACCTACTAACCTTCAACAACTGGTCAGATGGATGATCTGGAAGCCAGACTTGGTTTGTATCTTTGGCTCACAGTGCTTGTACCACATCCATATTGACCCCATAGACTAATGACTGCTTTTCAGACCTAATGTTGGGAACATATCTCTTTGTACTGATTTCCTGAATAACAAACCCAAACCTTACTCCCATATCACATTTGCCATTCTCCTGACCCTTTGGGTCTGCCCAGTTTCCTGATCGTAACCTATTCTGATCTGGCCCATCCTGAAAATGTCTGAGCCTGAGTTCTGATAGGGGTTTACTTGCCAGCAAAAAATTTCTCTCTCATAAATTCCTCCCCAGTGGATGTTCCATATCTAATCATAAACATTTACAAGGATTTAAGAAAATACAAACACTCATTGAAGCACAATTCTATAATGATGAAGAAAAGAGGCTTTGAATCTAAAGAAAAATTGCTTTTTTCATAATAGATTTTTTTTTTTTTTCCTGAGGAAGATTCGCCCTGAGCTAACATATGTTGAAAATCTTCCTCTTTTTGTATGTAGGTCACCACTACTGCCTGGCTGCTGCCGAATGCTCTAGGTCCACACCCGGGAACCAAACCTGGGCCACTGAAGTGGAGTGTGCCAAACTTAACCAATAGGCCACTGGGGCTGGCCACATAGTAGTAGATACTTAAAACTACCTCTTCTAAAGGTTTCATTTTATTAAATAGATAGGTCAACTAGAAAAGATGATAATTCTCTTTAGATCCAACATTATTCCCAAAAAACTACGTCTTTATTTAAATCACGTTTATGCTCTTTCCTCTGCCCGAGATAACCTTATTTGTTTCCATTTTTACATGTGAAAATCCTGTCTATACTTGAGCTCCTTGGAGTTCTTTCTGATCACCCTAACCCAACATCCAGCAAGTCCTCTCTCTGAACCTCCAGAGACAGCACACATACAGCTCCTGGGGTGCACCATACTTACTTTTTATGTAGGGGCTGCAAATGTCCCTTTACCAAAAACAATATCATTCTTATTCTTTTACTCATTGAGATATACTCAGTGTGTTCCTGAGCATTTTTCTTTTTCAATAAATACTTACTGTATTAAATCACATTGTATTGTATTGTATCTTTTCCTTGTTAATGAAGGGTCTTGGGGCCATCCTAGTGGCATAGTGGTTGAGTTCACACACTCCACTTCGGTGGCCCAGGAGTCACAGGTTCAGATCCTGGGTGCAGATCCAGCACCACTTGTCAAGCCATACTGTGGTGGCATCTCACATAAAATAGAGGAAGATTGGCACCGATGTTAGCTCAGGGACAGTCCTCACCAAGCAAAAAGAGGAAGACTGGCAATAGATTTTAGGTCAGGGTGAATCTTCCTCACCAAAAAAAAAAAAAAAAAGAGAGAGTAATTTCCAACATATTTTCAGTATTTACATGAGTGATGTATTAATAGTCAAAGTTTTTATTATGAATAGGTGATATTTGCTTCAGGAAAACAGAGTTGGTATCTTTGACATCACATGCGATTTAATTAATAATGACTTAAGTTTAAAATATGGTGATAGTATTTACTAATTAATAATATATATTACTATTAGATTACTATATTAATATAATTTACTAATTAATAATATATATTATATTAGAAATAAACTGTGGAACTCATTTTTTTGAAATATCTACCACAGTTTTACATGTAGTAGATAATAAATAAATTTTTTTCTTTGCCTTGTATCTTCCTATTTTATTTCTTATTAATCTATCAGTTTAATTGTGACATATCTGCATCCTTCAAAAAGTGTTGTATTTTATTTGTGGATACATAAATTAAAAGTATTAATAGTACTTGAACTATCTTGAATGTCTTAAAGCATCACCAAACTGAACCTTAGAATCAGAATCTTGACTACATATAGATTAACTCTCTCTATAAGCAGTATAGGCTGTGAGCTTCATTATGGGACTCTGTAGGAAACTGTGGGGGACACTGGGATTCCCCAGCTGGGTTCCCATTTCAGGAAGAACCTATTTCCCCAGTGGTTTGAAGTGCTGTTGGAAGATGGCCCTTGGCTCTCAACTGTCTTTGGGGATTGCTTCAGGTGAAGAATAATGCTTCATTCCAGTCATGCCTCTATCCAGGGCAGCCCACACCCAAAGAGTGACCAACAGAGCAGTATAAAGGCTATGCCCACTCACCACTAGGAGCAGCTCTGAAAGTCCATCCCAACTTCAGAACTCTCGGTGGGTTTGGCTAAGACAGTCATTGGAACTTCATTTCAGCTCACCTTCTGCCCAATCCTTCTTCTTCCTCTCCTCGGACAAGTGTGAATCCTTAAACTATTCCCTAATAAACACATGGTTTGCTAACCTCCATCTCAGAGTCAGCTTTACCAGGAACGCAACTTGCAACAAACACAAAAATGCTCTTGGTGGGAGACAGAATTTCCATAAAGGGATAAAATTATGATTCTTTGCTGTTTTTGTCTAGAGAAGTTATTTTTTTCAACCATTGGTACTACTGACATTCTGGGTCAGATAATTAATTGTTGCCGGGGGCAATTAATTGAGCAGAATTCCTGGCCTCTACCACTAGGTGCCAGTAGCATACACACACAAACACCCACACAGTGTGACAAAAATGTCTCCAGACATTGCCGAATGTCCCCTTGTGTGGGAGGGGGTTGAAAATCTATTGAGAACCACTGCCCTAGAGCTAATTTTTTAATGAAGGGCAATAGGAAAATAAAAAGCAATGGAAGGAAGTTGGTGTCACCCAGACAGAGGGTGGTCAGGGGGTAGCGGTTGATAGCACATCAGGTAAGAGGGCACAGACAATGGATGCCTGGCACAGGCCTTGATGGACACCGCCAACCCACCTCTACCCCATCCGTATTCCATCTCCACCGCTGGATTAGCAATCAAGAATCAGGATTCTACACCCTGGAACCAGGGCTCAATGGAGATTTTTCCTTTAACACATTATAATGTCTGTATTTTTTTTAATCATGGTTAATGTTTATAAGATTATTTATAGACTTCGAAAAGGTGTTAAATTCTCTATAGTCCTTGATAAAAGTGGTATTCTTCAATTCCACAGAGAAAGTGTAAGTTTTAGTTTTAGTGGTTTTTCCCCCTCTAAATTCTTCAAGTGCCAGTGTCCTTAAAGGATTTCCTGATCTGCTTTAAATGTCCTGAGTATCTATTTAAGTAATAGAGACATTCCTCCATTTATAATCCCTTCAATTGCAGGGGAAGCTATACTATGGAAATTCTGGAGAATTTCCCTAACTCTTGAATTCTTCTGTATCTACAAGAGCTGGAGGTGGGGAAAAGGAGATCACAATTCAGGAGGGGGATCAGAGGCATATGGGGGCTAGCATATAAGGATAGACATCTTTAAAAGAGAATACATCTCTTGTCTTTTGTAGGTATGGTATTTTTCCCTTATGTTGAAATCTCTTTAAATAACTTCCCATCATTAAGTACTCCAATCATCTCTACTATTTTCACGTGTTGTTCCCATCTACACAATTTTAAAAAGAAGTTTACACAGGAGGTGCTCTTACGTGTGTGTGCCATAAAAACATTGCATGCAAACCAACTGCGGAAGAAATGGCTGCTTCTCAGCGTTATCTTTAACCATTGTCTGTATTGTTATCTAAGATTTTACAATATTTTACATTTGTTTTCTGCTAACCAATTTCGTTTTCAAATGTTTGTTAATGTACCTTTGTATCACAGGATTTAGCGTTAGCAACTTTGTGGGGTAAGAAGCAGGGACAATATCCATGAAATACAGGTAATTTTTAATTTTATCAGACAATTTTTTCCCATGAAGAATTTATAACTTTCTCATCTCTAATCAAATTCCCTGCCATAGGAGCACATTCTAATTAGAGCCGTCTGCTCCTAGCAGGGTATTCAGCCCAGACCAATACGTGGTGAAACGTTCCAATCCATTTTCAGCGTGTAATTTGTTTCTGCACTCAAATTCCAGGCAAGGAGCAGCTGGATGTCATTGGAGACTTTTTCACACAATGAGGGCAAGTAGAGTTAAAATGGGAATTGACTGAGTGGAAACCAAAGATCTCTAATTAGGAAATATTAATCTAGGACATGCAGTGAGAAAAATGAATGACCACCTGGTCATATTGTGCTTATTAAAGTAGTTGACCCTAGGAAAACCACTACTAACCCGTTTGTTCATAGGCTGTAAGCCCTTCCTTCCTTAATCTAAAGGCATGGATTCATTCATCAATCCCCCCAATTATGTATTCATTCATACTACAGACTATTTTTAAGCAAGGCACTATGCTTTGTGCTAAAGAAACTATTAAGAGATATAAGCCACTGAGCTTGTTTTCAAAAATTCGTAGACAATGTAAAAATTTGTAGAGCTTTTTTAAGGTCATTTTTTCTCATGTCTTGGGGGAAACAGGAATAATCCATAGAATAGTCTGGTTTTGTCCCTACTATAAACACGGGGATTAAGTATATGTGGTATATTATTCCTTCTACAGTTTGTATATTATTACATAATACAAGAATTCAGCAATCTCAGATGCTGACATATAAGGATGGTACATTCTATGACACAGTTATTTGTATTCAAAAGCCAGCATAAAAGAGCTCAGAATGGACATAGGGGCCATAAAAGGAGAAAAAAAGCGCTATACAAATCTCCATAATTGGAAATGATTTAAAAGGAAATTGTAAAATACTAATTCAAATGTTAATGAATGATCCCTAGGAGACAAGTACACACACACACGCACAAAAAGTTGGAAGCCACCTTTAAAAGGTTAGGGTCTACATTTCTATGGCATTTTATAACTTTTACATCAGGTTACAATTAAATGCAAAATACTTTGAAGGGCTGTTCCTCAGCCTTTTATTACGAGTACTTTCTGCTGACACTGCCCTTGTCTCTTTCATACCTTTGCTTCATTTCCACTTTCCCAAATTTCTATGATGGGATGAAAGAGCACATCGAGAGGGGGAAAAAATACCATACTTACAAAAGACAAAGAGATGTATTCAACTGACCCAGAGCAGATTACTTCTTAAAAAGTACTGCCACTAGCAAACACGCACACACACACACACACACACGCACAAGGACTTTCATATTGAGGAGAGCACTGTGAGCACTGACAATTTCAGATTTTGAAATGAATGAAGTTAGGTACACATAGACACTGATGCGCACACGAACACATATAACAGAATTTATTTATTTCAGCAGAGAATGAGAACACAATACTAACCAAAAGACATCACGCATTTTACAATTATTCTCCGTCAAATGCAGAATCAAGATTAAGCATTTGTGACGATGAAAAAATCCTAGACTCAGAGCCACAGCAGCTGGTGGCTACAAGAAACTTCACTGAAGTGGTTCAGCTGTGACAGAGCCTCAGCTGTAGACTAAGCAGAAACATTCATGCGGCTCCAGAAACTCCCTCTCTGGTCCCCAAACAGGTATACCCCACCAATTGCAAATGCAAATTTGTCCTGGAAACAAACCTCAGAACGACATCACTGACATAAATGATGCCCATAGTAAGAGTGGATGACCAGCACGAAAGCAAAGCTCTTCCTAATCATGTCATCATTGACGCTCATCGCTGATTATTGCATGGTAATACCTCGTCAGCTTTATTTCATCCTTTCTATTGCAAGAGCATATATTAAGAGATTTAGCCTGTAAACAATTGATTCTGAGCTCATTTCAAATCAGCAAGGCATAGGAGAGGGAGAGATAAATAATGCATGTAGTGATGCTGCAAAATGGTTGACGCGCATGCAAAATGAATGACCATATTACAGACGGTTTACCAAAGGTTCATTCTGTTTATTCACAACTGGGTGGCTGCTAAGCATAGACATCTGTATAAATATTAACCAAGAGTAGAGTTTCAACAGATCATACTAATTAAGATGCTGTAAAATAATTGCCCACCGGAAGACTGCTGTATGTTTTACAGACATGGCACGGGTGGAGTCTGAAGACAATGTACCATATATTTAGAGCATCACATATTTAGAACTAATACACACTCAATATTTTTAGTGCCTGAAGCCAGTAAAGTATCTCCTTAAATAAGATCTTTCAATTATTTTGATGAGAATAGGTGGTTTATACTTCTGAAACCCCAGTAAGATATTTTAACATATTTCTTCATGTTGAAGTTATTATTTTTTTCTTTTGCCATGTTGAAGGAAATAAAATGGGAAAGAAACAAAGAAAACAGCAGTAATAAATATCTTTAAACTGTCTTCCAAGATTCACAAGTGAGCTATGTAAAGAAAACTGTAAGCTCTGGTCTAGAGCTTTTGTTTTCTCCTTTTTTTAGTTAGCTCTGCTTAAAGCTTCTATAAAGCTTGTTGAATTAATTTCAAATTGGTTCTACCTGTCATAGTTGGGCACTACTTAAAGGGTATGCTCCTGGCAGGTAAGTCTGGCATGTGCTGTTAAATCAGAGTGCCAACCTTCTTTGCTGGGCAACCTCCATTACAGGTACTTACTAATATTGATCAGTTCTGTAACAAAATGTCTAGCACCTTTGACAAAAGGCTTTCCATATATTCCTATATCAAAGCCAGATAATTAAGGAAGCACCTCTTGAGATGATATAGGTTTATGACGGCAAGAAAATAAGACAATTTCTAAACTGAATTGGTTTTCTAAAAACTCTGCCTTTGGCAGATGCCCTCAATTGAGCAAAGCAAAACAATAAATTTTTATCCCTCTTCACTGAAACCCTTGGTTGTCGCTGTACAAGAGAAAAAGATAAATTTCTTCCATTCATCATAATTATTATTAGAAATTCATTCCAATCCTCACTCGTTTACTTGCTTTGTTTGTTTCTTCCCCTTGTAGTTTGCCTGAAGAAGCATATCGTAAGCCTACTTACATCAAGTGTAACATAAGCCTGCTTAATCAAGTTACTGCTATTAGCTATGAATGGCATATTTATCGACCTCTTATTATATAAATAGCACCGTGTTAGACAAAGAGGAAATTTTTTTAACCAATGGGAAAAAACATCTCTTCCCACAAAAATCCTTCTAATTGATCGGGTAAAAACGATATAGTCATGAACAGTTAAGGAACAAAACAGCACATAGAAATGTGCTCTGTTGCAGTTTTTGTACTGAAAGCATCAGAGAGGCTCCACAGGAAAACTAGAACTTGAGTTGGACCAAGGAGATTTCATAAAAGATGGATAAGTAGAAAGAGGGATTGACATGGACCAGAACATAAAAGTGTGAAAGAATATGGTTTGTAATATAGAAAAATATAATCTAGTTGGAGATACATACACTCATAAGTAGTTCAGATTGGTTCAATAGGTTAGAGACAGGACTTTGCCTAAAGTAGATAGCAATATTCATCTGGTCCAGTTTCTAACATCTAAGAGTCTTTCAAGTAGTTCAATATTTTATAACACATTGATAGTGTTGAAAAAGAAAGGAGAGGCCCCAAGGAGTAGTGGTTAAGTGCACGCTCCACTTCGCCAGCCTGGGTTCACAGGTTTGGATCCCAGGTGTGAACATACACCACTCATCAGCCAAGCTGTGGCGGTGACCCACATACAAAGTAGAGGAAGACTTGCACAGATGTTAGCTTTGGGCTAATCTTCCTCAAGCAAAAAAAGAGGAAGATTGGCAACAGTTGTTAGCTCAGGGAGCCTCTTCCTCAAGAAAAAAAAGAAAAGAAAGGAAAATAACACAAATTGACTTCTACCGAAAGCAGCCATTATATTGTTTTACTTTTGGGGAGTAAATTTTTCACAAATTGTAATTATGATATTTGGTCCATTCTATACAAAATATGGTAAACAATATCATTACTACAGTATTAATAACAAAAGAGCAGTGGATTTTATATTTAAAAGTAGAAATAAATTAGATAACATGATGACCGACCACTTCTTTGATTAAATGTCACTTATCGTGTGATAAGTTCCACAAGGGCAAGCATCATGTTCATGTAACTTTCCTCCTACATCTCAATCCCCTTCCACAGACCTTGGCCTGTAATAGGTACTATAACACATACTCTATAAATGGTGAGTAAATTAATTAATTTTAGAAATAGCCTCAGATAATAAGAAAATCCAGACTATTGCATGCTCATCACCCAAAAATGACTGTGTTAAAAGAAAATAAATAGTACTTTCGTCAAGATCCTCTCCCGTTCTTAGAGGTCATATGAAAAAGCGTAGGGGAGGCTGGCCCAGTGGTGCAGCAGTTAAGTGCCCACATTCCGCTTTGGCAGCCCGGGGTTTGCCGGTCCAGATCCCAGGTGCAGACATGGCACCCCGTGGCAAGCCATGCTGTGGTAGGCGTCCCACATATAAAGTAGAGGAAGATGGGCACAGATGTTAGCTCAGGGCCAGTCTTCCTCAGAAAAAAGAGGAGGATTGGCAGCAGATGTTAGCTCAGGGCTAATCTTCCTTGAGAGAAAAAGAAAGTGTAGGGGAGGGGTGGACCATAGTAATAATAGTGAATTTTTGTTTGTTTTTAATGCTAAGGATTAAAGCTCTTTCTCCCGTTTCTGGCCATTTAAATTTGCACTGAAAAATTTCAGATGATGACTGATTAAGCATGTCATGTAGATTTGGGATTTGGGGTTTAGATTTTAGTCTGTCAATCTGAAAGTCAATATTTACAAAGTGCTGACTTCTGCTTGTTCATGTATCAGCAATAAAAAGAAATTTCCAAAGTTCTTCAAATTTGGTCCTACCTCAGAAGACCTAATCTTATTTTTCACTTGAATAGTCCAATACGTATTTAATTAAGCAATTACTATGTACAAAGTTGAGTTAGTCATTACACAATAGTCAAATAAACGTTACTGATATTCACTCCTTATCTTGGAGGACAGTATATGGAAAGAGGACAGGCGAATATTAAAAACTTCATTAACAAGTCAGTTAATACATATAAGTATCATCTAAGTCAATGAAATAGCATTGTAGGACTTCAGGGGAGTGAAATTCACTACGATTGGCATGGTCTTGGCTGATTTCATGGAGAACATGAATCGCACCTTCAAAAATGGATATGATTTGAAATGATGCTGAAGGATTAGAGTGCATTTCAGGAATGTATTCACAGCAGGAGGAAAATCAAGTCTGGAATGGGCATGGCATGTTTAGAGAAAAACATAAATTAGCTTTGGGAAGGAAGACTATTCCCACGGTGGGTGGGGTGGAGGAGGTGATGGGAAAATCACAGTTTTGCAGCATGGGGACCACCTCCAATGAAAGCCTAGGCTTTTAAGACTATTCTATAAACTGTGGTTGACGGCGTGATGAAAGGAGTCATTTTAAGATCATTTATCTGATGTGCCTGCTAGTGTGCAGGAAAAATTTGAGGTGTGATGTCCTAGAGGCAGGATGTGTTGGGAAGCTTTTGGAATAAACCAAGCATGAGAAAAGAGCCACAACTACAGAGGCAGCACGGGACTGGACCAGAAAGGAAGGATAGAAGTGACATTTCAAAAGAGCAACCAATGGCACTTTCTGATGACTGGACTCGAAGGGAGGCTCTAAAGGTCATTTTTTTTTTATTGGGTTTTTGATAGGTTACAATCTTGTGAAATTTCAATTGTACATTAATGTTTGTCAGTCATGTTGTAGGTGCACCACTTCACCCTTTGTGCCCACCCCCGACCCCACCTTTCCCCTGGTATCCACTAAACTGTTCTTGGTCCATAGTTTTAAATTCCTCATATGAGTAGAGTCATACACAGATTATCTTTCTCTTGCTGACTTATTTCACTTAACATAATTCTCTCAAGGTCCATCCATGTTATTGCAAATGGAATGATTTTGTTCTGTTTTGCAGCTGAGTAGTATTCCATTGTATATATGTACCACATCTTCTTTATCCATTCGTCTGTTGATGGGCACTTAGGTTGCTTCCACGTCTTGGCTATTGTAAACAGTGCTGCAATAAACATTGGGGTGCACAGGACTTTTGGGATTGCTGACTTCAGGCTCTTTGGATAAATACCCAGTAGTGGGATGGCTGGATCGTATGGTAGTTCTATTTTTAGTTTTTTGAGGAATCTCCATACTGTTTTCCACAGTGGCTGCACCAGTTTGCATTCCCACCAGCAGTGTATGAGGGTTCCTTTTTCTCCGCAACCTCTCCAACATTTGTTGCTATTAGTTTTAGATATTTTTGTCATTCTAACATGTGTAAGGTGATATCTTAGTGTAGTTTTGATTTGCATTTCCCTGATGATCAGTGATGATGAGCATCTTTTCATGTGCCTATTGGCCATCAGTATATCTTCTTTGGAGAAATGTCTGTTCATGTCTCCAGCCCATTTTTTGATTGGGTTGTTTGATGTTTTGTGGTTGAGTTGCGAGAGTTCTTTACATATTAAGGATATTAAGCCTTTGTCAGATATATGACTTGCAAATATTTTTTCCCAGTTAGTGTGTTGTTTTTTTGTTTCAATCCTGTTTTCATTTGCCTTGAAGAAGCTCTTTAATCTGATGAAGTCCCATTTGTTTATTCTTTCTATTGTTTCCCTTCTCTGAGAAGGCATGGTGTCCGAAAAGATCCTTTTAATACTGATGTCAAAGAGTGTACTGCCTACGTTTTCTTCCAGAAGGCTTATGGTTTCAGGTCTCATCTAAAGGTCATTTTTAAACTAAAACAACTGCAAAAATGATCACAGGAGGAAAGGAATTTCATGGACCACTCACAGGGCTGGATCAGATGACCTCCAAGAGCTCATCCAAACTAAATTCCACTCCTTGTGCCTGGACAAACTGTCTCCCTCTCTCCCCTCTGCAAATCCAATGATGTCCCTCTACTGAGATCTATTTCAAGTCTCAGCACTCTTTGGAAATCCTTGCTAACTACTCCCCACCTTGTACAGGGTCTTCTTCTTTGAGCTCCTAATGCATTGCATTCACTTCTCTTCCACGTAAATCAGATGTCTAATTGCATCCTCCTGCATGTTATAGCAATGCTTCTTGGTATGAATCTTTCCTCCCTCACTAGTTTTCACTCTTTCTATATCACAAAAGCTGGCACTGAATTCAATATTAACTAGTTTAAAATACAAACCTATAGACTGAAGTAATAAATCTAAACAAATGTGTCTCTGTTCACTAGGTCACTGAAAATTATAATACCCCCAAAATACAAGGAAGCCTACTGATGCTGCCTCTTCAAACATTTAAATAATCTCTTCTGAAATTTGAAGCTGAAGGAATTGTTAGATACTCAAGCATTCTCAATTAAAATAAAGCAAGAGGCTGGCCTGATGGCATAGCAGTTAAGTTCGCACATTCCACTTCAGCGGCCCAGGATCCACTGGTTTGGATCCCGGGTGTGGACCTACACACTGTTTATCAAGCCATGCTGTGGCAGGCGTCCCACATATAAAGTAGAGGATGATGGACACAGATGTTAGCTCAGGGCCAATCTTCCTCAGCAAAAAAGAGGAGGATTTGTGGCAGATGTTAGCTCAGGGTTAATCTTCCTCAAAAAAATAAATAAATAAAGCAAGAAGCACTGGAAAAGTGTGGCAAACCCTCTATTGCTGACAGAACAACTAAAAAGCCTCCTCTAAGAGTCACAATGGAGCCAAACATTTCCTGTATTGTACAAAAAGAAACAATTCAATGATGTCTTTGTGCTGCTCAGAAAATCACACACAGTCACTTTCTGCTTTTTAGTTTGCTCTTTGGCCCTATGTAAAAAGTTGCCACAGAAATTGCTTTGTGCTCAGCAAAAACCCAACCTGTTAATTCCAGTGACTGGAATCATTGAAAGTCAAAAGGTGAAAACCACCTGCTGTGTCACATTTTCACTATTCAGAGATTTCTTCTGTACTCAGCATTTATGTGTTGGTTTCTTTTTGTGGAACATTTATTTCATTTTCAAAAGGCCTAATCTTGACTAACTTGCACTTAGTAAATAATCAGTTATGGAGAGTAATTTGGGTTCTGAGCCCAATATTAAGGGATTTGGAGAAAAGATGGTATAAAAATAATTATATACAGACAAGTCAACTTAAAATCCTGAAATAGCAATGAGTATACTAACCTTGATATTGTATTTATAAATACACAAAAAATAGATACTGCATGGAGAATAAAATAGAAATGGACATCTATAAAACAACATATATGGCTAAGTAAACTCGAACATTATGAAAATTTTATTTAATGGGCTTTAATCCAAAAACAGAAATGTAATCAGCATTGAGAAAACACCAAAGGAAAAGTAAACAAAAATCTAAAGATTCATGAGACATTTTAAAGCACAGAACAGGAAATTCTCTGATAATTTCTTTTCTAAACTTAAAATTACAAATTTCATCAAATTTGCGATTTGGATAATAAAAATAAAATATTCAATTATAACATCTTCAAAATATTTTGTGTTTTATATTAGATCTTTGTTCTTAAGTAACATAATGACAAATGCATTTTCCTTAAATAAACAATTATAATAAATTAATTGCCAAGTGAATGAATATTGTCCTTATATCAAGTGGTCCCAGACTTCCGAGCTTTTTATATGTCAATTTCTAGCATTTTGTCCACTGTAGAGCCCTGCATTTTAATTTACCATTCACTGAAGCCTACAGAGAACTAAACAAAGCCAGTAGAAAGCATGTTGTTAAATCAATTATATGAACTTTAAAAAAATTTCAGTCAATGGGCTCTTTTCTGAGAACCTGTGGGAGGTTCCATGAGTTTAAAGTTTATATTTGTTCATTACTGTGTGCCCAAGACCTGCCACAACCTGGCAATAAATTTCATTGATAGCAAAGTGATAAATTAGTTAACTAATTAATAAAACAAAAATATTTGTGATATATTTTTCAGTTAATCTTTAATATCCTCTTCAATTTACGTCCAGGCGTGTGTCTTTGTTCAGAACAGGTGCAAGTGCTGAAGGCCTGTCATGCGTATTTTTAGTATTTCACATTCACTTCAACGTATTTTATCTGTAATTTTTTTTAGTGGAAGGAAAGACGTATTGTGGCATGTCAAAATTGTTTTATTTGAATATAAAATTCCCCTTCTTTGTCTTTATTTGAACTATAGTTGTGTATAGCAAGTTCAACTTTGAATCAAAAACTTACATTTGGTTCCTTTTGTCCCCCTAAATTTTAGAAGCAAGCGGTTAGCTCAATAGTTAATATTTTAAGTCCTTGCACATAAATTAGAAAGGAATAGCGGTTGGTTTTATCCATATTTGGAAAGACAACATTGTATTTTCTTTTATTTTTTAGGAAGGTTGGCTCTGAACTAACATCTCTTGCCAATCTTCCTCTTTTTCTTTTCCTCCCCAAAGCCCCAGTACATAGTTGTATATCCTAGCTGTAGGTCATTCTAGAACTTCTATGTGTGATGCCACCACAGCATGGCTTGATGAGCATTGTGTAGGTCCGTGCCCAGGATCTGAACCGGTGAACACCATGCTGTGGAAGTGGAGCACGTGAACTTAACCATTTGGCCAGGGGGAGGCCCCAACGCTGCATTTTGAAAAACTATTTAGTTTTTAAGTCTGAGGTGTACAAGAAGGTGAGAAGGGCTAGGAAACAAATTTCAATATACTCTGAGGTCGCTTAATTTGTTAGACATAAAAGGCAAAGATTTCAGGGAAAAGTATGAAGTTTGACATCTTTCATTTTTTTATCTCTACCTTGGGTGGTGAAACGGGCCACAGCATTCCAGAGCAATTCTCCTTGATGTGAAGGGAGTCCCCAGCGTCAGGCCCTTTCCCACTTCTGTGGACACTAGATGTGTTCCCAAAGAACCGACCTTGTGGGAAGAGAGAGAACATATAATTTCAAGTGTCCTGGAGAAGCTGACTTAAAAAAGACCCATAATGAGCTAATTCAGGAAACACTCACCTCCTCTAATATGTTCTTTTATAAAGTAGAATTTTTCTATAAAGCAAAATCTCAAGGATGTCATATGACAGGGAAAAAAACCCTGTTTTATGGAATCAAGTCCTCTAGAGAAAAGTACATAGGCATCATTAAATTTTTTTCTAGTGATATTTCTTCAAAATGACCAGATATGCCATTTTATAACATTCCCCAGTGGTTAAGCTATTAAAGGATTTCCTGAAGACTGATTAAATGCTATTCACTTCAGCCAGGATATAAAGAGCTTACAATTTCAATCAATCTTATACATATTTCTATTAACAACTCATAATTCTAATTTTTTTGCCATTTATGCTTATCTCAACTTGATAAATGAAGAAATTGAATGTATCGGCTGTGGGGTCAAAAATATCAGTAAACAAATGAGCACTCTTATTCTGTTACAGGATTGTTAAACCCACTCAGTGACTTTGTACCTCAGATGTGAGCCGTTAGAGGAGCAGTTTTCCGTTGCTGAATGAATTGTCAATCTGGCAGGAGCACAAGGTGCTTTTAGAATTCAACATAATGTAACTTCTGATAACAAAACCAATTTTTAAAATTGAGATATAATTTACATACCATAAAGGTCACCCTTTTAAAGTGTATAATCCAGTGTTTTTTAACGTATTTACAAGTGGTGCAACCATCACCATTATCCAATTCTAGAACATTCTCATCACTCCAAAAAGAAACCCCGTCCTCATTAGCCGTCCCTTCCCATCCCCGCTCCCTTCACTCCCTGGCAATCACTAACCAACTTTCTGTCACCTACTCTGGACACCAAAGCCAATTTTGAAAGAAATTTTTCATTGCTTCACTGGGATAATTGATGATATTCCATCTTTATTTTACTTTTTAAAAATAGGAACAAACATGGGGCCAGCCCGGTGGCGCAGTGGTTAAGTCCACACGTTCCACTTCTGCAGCCTGGCATTTGCCGGTTCGGATCCTGGGTGCCGACCTATGCACCGCTTGTCAAGCCATGCCGTGGTAGGCGTCCCACATATCAAGTGGAGGAAGATGAACACAGATGTTAGCTCAGGGTCAGTCTTCTCCAGCAAAAAAGAGGAGGATTGGTGGCAGATGTTAGCTCAGGGCTATTCTTCTTAAAAAAATAAATAAAATAAAATAAAAAATAGAAATAAACATCCAGGAGGTAAGGAAAACAAAACTTTGCAGCTTTTTGTCAAATATTATTTGGTATAAGGACTTTTTTCTTAGGGAAACGTAAAAAGAAACTTTGCTTCCTGGGCTCAGTTTCCTGGAATTCATTTCAATTATGTTATTCATGCTACCAAAGAAACCTTTTTGAAAGAATTATTTTCTTGTACGAAACACATTAGACTAATTATATTTTATAGTTAAAACAAATAACACTAAACATAGCTTAAACATGAAAAATTTCTTTACTTAATAATTAAATGACATAATTCCCTGGAAAACATTCAAGTATTTTAGCATAATTGTTCAATTTTGTGAGCAAGAATCAAATGCAAATTTGTTCTTAGTAATATGAATGGAAATTCAAAGTTGCCTAAACTGTCTATATTTAAATTAAAAGAGATTTACTCTCTTTGTAATAAAATAATAATGTTGAATTAAAATGAAAGCATTCTCAATAGTAAATGGTTTTTCTGACTTGCTTTGTTGATAAACCTACGATTTGAACGTCTTCTGATTTATTCTAGCAGCAGTGATTAGCGTTTTCAAAACAGGAAGCAGAGATAATTGGAGACTGTTGTCCCATAGTCTTAGTGGAAACACAGGGTCTGGTTTAAAGGAGTGTGACGAAAAGAGAAAGAGGGAAATAGGAGACTTCAATGAGGTATAACCAACCAAACTTGGTACCTAATTGGATATAGAGGATAAGGACAACTCTAGGATGGCTCCATAATTTCTTGCTTGTGTGACTGGCTATTTAAGACAAAATTTACCAATATAAGAGATGAAAGAGGAATAGAGAGGCTAGGGAGAAAAGATAATGAGGTTTGGACATTTTTGCCCTGTAGATATTGAACTGTCGGTCAGACCTGGGGATATATGAATTTACTGTTCAGAGGAAAGACGAAGCTGGAGAGATATTTGGAAATGATCAGTACAAAACTGGGGATAGTGCAAATTTTGGTTGCAATCACCTAAAGAGTTTAAAGAGAAAATTAGCTAAGGACCAAACTGATGGGGAAGCTGGGAGGGGGAGGGCAAAAGGAGACCTGAAAGCTACTAAGCAAAACAGAAATAGGAGGAAAACCAGAAAAGTGATATAGGAAACACTAAAGAACTCAAGTTTTAAAACAGAGTCTCTGGTTAATAGAAATAAGTACAGCGGAAAGATCCGGTGAGAGGAGGACTGAGCGGTGAATAACAGAACTGCCTATTTGAGTATCATTGGTATCTTAGACGAAAAGTTTCAGCACTGATGGAGATGTCAAGGAGGCAGTTAGACACTTGAGCCTAAAGTTTGTGAGTGACTTACGGGCTGGAAATACGCATTTGGAAGTGATTCACCTCTGGATGGTATATAAAGCCATTGAGATGGGGTGAGGTCATTTAGGGGGGATGTGTAGGTAAAGAGAAGATTCCCCAGAACTGAGCCCTTGGGGCTAGCCAACTTTGAGAGATAATAGAGCAGGGGAAGAACCAGCAATGAAAACTGAAGAGAGGGCAGGGATAGAGGAGGAGCATCCAAAGATGGTGGGGCCTGATGGACTTTAACTTGCATCAAGGAGCATAGGGTCATCGGCTGTGTCAAATGCTGCTGTCGGATGAGATGGAAAATTGATGATTAGAATTAACCCTGTGGACATTACTTGTCATGCTAAGAACTGTTTTGGTAGAATGGCAGGGAAAATGCCTAAAAGGAATGCATTTAGGAACGATGTCAAAGTCAGCAATGATAAAGAAAGCCTGAGGAATGGTTCCAGATTAAAAGCTACTAAAGAGACATGATAATTAAGTGCAATGCATGATCCTAGGTTCCACCAGGACAACTGACAAAATTTGAATGTAGACTATATATTGGATAATAGTGTTGTATCAATGCTTAATTTTCTGATTTTGATAACTTTATTGTGGTTATGAAAGAGAATGCACTTGTTTTTGGGAAACACTAAAGCGTTTAGTGGTAAGGGCATAATGTCTCCAACTCACTCTCAAATCACTCAGGGAAAATAAAGTGTGTGTGTCTGTGTGTAGATAGACAGAGAGATAGATAGATAGATAGACAGACAGATAGATAGAAGAAAGCAGCTGAGTATTTGAAATATAGGAATTTCTTATACTATACTTTTAACTTTTATGTATGGTGCAAAGTAGATCAGAAATTTTGTTGAAAGAAAGAGTGGAGGGAGGAGAAAGAGAAAGGGGAAGAGAAATTGGAAATAGCAATTCTTGTGAATACCTTCACAATAAAGGAGAATAAGGAAATGGGGTGGTAGCTAGTGGGAGAAGTAGGATCAAGATGAGGCTGTTGGATTTTTTCCCTTGATTGAGAGAAATACAGTATGTTGGCTTGCTAGTGAGAATATTACAGCAGCAAGAGAAAAAATATTGAATAGAAGAGTGAGGGGGAAATAGCTGATGTGAGGTCCTTCCATGATGGGGGGGATGAATCTGTGTACAAGTTGGAGGATCGGCTTCCTATGGGAGTAGGGAGCATTCATCTGTGATAACAGGCAGAAAAGTGAAGCATGTGAATGCAATTGCCAGAAAGCGAAAAACAGAGGTGAAGGTCCTGAAGGACACCCTCACCTAGAGGGCTTCAGAGGAAGTGGTGTTTTCAGGGGATAATCGGGTTTCAATTAGGATAAAAAAGTGAAGAAAAAGTCCAGAGAATATCCTGAAGAAATGGTGGAGCATGTGTTTAAGAAGGCATAGAGAAGCATGGGAAATAAAGTCAAGTTAGTGGATATACAAATAGCTCAAGGTGGAGGGACTGCATGATGACAGATGACCTGGGGACTTGGTTTCTGGGTGAATGAGGTAATGTGCTGAGTGCTGACTCTTTCCTGAAGACAGGTCGGTAGCCAGTTCAAGATGGATGTTACGGGTCCAGTGGTTGACTGCTCTTTCCTGCAGGGGCCATTGTTCTGGCAACAAAGGGGAGAGAAAAGGTCTCTGTAACAATTAGTCTTTCTGGGACCCGAAGCACCGGATGGTGGGAGGGCTTCTTCTCTCTAAAGGCGCGGTGATGTGGCCGGTATGGAAAGGGTGGTCACACATGGAGGAGGAGACTAGAAACTGCCTTTTCTTTTGCGAGAATGAAATGCACAGCCCCGGGTATGGTGGCTGGAGCATACGTGGCTTAGAGGCTGCCTCTGTTCTCCAGCAGTGGGGAGGGTGGCTGTGGGACCATCTCAATAAATAACATCACTGTCCACTCTAAAACTCAAGCCAAAAACCTAGGCATTATCCTTCCTTCCTTTCTCCCTCACCTCAGGAACTGTCAAGGCTTCCTCCGAAGCACACCCTAGCTCTGCCTGCTTCTCCCATTTCCTCTACTACCACTGGCATCAGGCGGCCATATCTCATCGAAATGACTGCAATAACCTCCTAGTCCGTCTCCCCAGTCCACTGCTGCTCCTCACTGTATTCGTCCCCAGCAGCCAGCATATTCTTTCTAAAATGTAAATAGATCACGTCAAGGGATGTTGTCAGATCCTCCCATGATGCTCCCTCACTCAGAATAAAACTGAAACTTCTTTCCTGACTTACTGAATTTTCCATTGCCTGGCTCCTGCCTCTTTCTCCAGCTTCTTCTTCTAAATCTTTTATATCTTTACGTTCAAACATGCCAAGCTCATTTCCATCTTAGGGCTTTTGCATTCTTTCTTCAGATTGTCCCATGCCAGGCTCTTTCTCATTATTCAGATCTTTTAAATAACAACAATAATAAGAATATTCTCGGGGCTGGCCCGGTGGCGCAGTGGTTAAGTTGGCACATTCCACTTCAGCAGCCTGGGGTTCGCTGGTTCAGATCTGGGGTGCAGACATGGCACCACTTGGCAAAAGCCATGCTATTGCAGGCATCCCACTATATGTATATGTATAAAGCAGAGGAAGATGGGCATGGACGTTAGCTCAGGGCCAGTCTTCCTCAGCAAAAAGAGCAGGATTGGCAGCAGATGTTAGCTTAGGGCTAATCTTCCTCAAAAAAAAAAAGATCCTCAGTGAGCTCTTCACTGACTCCCTAACTTAGTATCCAGCCTGTCTCTGTCTCTTGCTATTACATGACCTTAGTTTAGTTCTCAGCAGAGTAATTAACTATATATATGTAGATATACATATGTATATATATATGTGCCTATGTATACGTGTGTGTGTTAAATTAAAATATATCTCTCCTACCAAAATCTAAGCTCCAGGATGATGCGGACTTACTCTTACTCACTGCCATATCTTTAAGGACTACAGCAGTGTCTGGCACATAGTAGGCTTTCAATAAATATTTTAGAGAAATGAACAAATGAAAGAATTTGTTCCAGGAGCTGGATTAGGTTTGACGGATGCAAAGTGAAAACAAACAAACAAACAAAAACCCCACAGTCCTTTCCCTCAAAGAGCTTACAGTCTAACGAGAAAAATCCACAGCAGATTTTTATAATACAACGTAGTGAGGAGAGTAACAGTGATAAGAGGAAAATATTCTGAGGAGAGGTGGAAAGGAGTATGGTCTCTACATAGAGAGAATTACCTTTAAAAAGAGAAAGGAGTAAAAGAAAAGAAGATAAGGATGAACACAGCTATAAGTATGTTTGTATATGTCTTTTTTTTTTTTTCTTTTGTAACGTATGAAGCAACGTCATCTGGGGAGAAAAGGATGAGGGAAGAAAGAAGATTTTTGAGATCTTGAGGGAGAACCATGAGGATTTCAATAAAGCCACAGAGGGGAACATGAGAGGCTGCTGGACATGGAAGAATTTTAGAAGAGAGCTCAGGACCCACCCTAGGTCAGAAGCTACAAATATGCAGTGACCCTGGATTGGCTGAAAGTCTCTTCAAAATACACTGATGAAATTGGTCTCTCTTGAAAGCAAAACCAGCCAGCTCCAGAAACCACAGCATTGTCTTGTATTATGGGGATTAGCCCAAAGTCCTCTGAGGCTGTCATCCAACCCATGGGAAAAGAGACAGGCAGAAGATTTTGCGAAAAAACGAACACTGAGTTGTAGCCTCATATTACAGTGTGACCTTGGGTGAGTTCACTATCTTTCTTTAGTTTAAGAATCAAGGAGAAACTTGTTTTACTATTTGGTCTTTTATATAATACATTTGACAATACTGTTTAAGATAGTCAACAACTCCAAATCTTGAATTCCTACTTTTTAACTTCATTTGAAAAAAAAGTTAAAATACTCTTCTAAGATTTCTTGGAGCATTATTTTCCATTTTACAGCACACATGTCTCTGAAATAACAAGTATTTCTACTCTTTTTTTCCCCTAGATTCTTTACATTTTTATAGCTTTATTTCATCCTTTTCTAACAAAATAAAGCATTTCTCAGGAAACATTTAGATAAAATATACACTTGGAGAAAGAAAATCCAGACTGTAGATCAAAAACAATGCCCTATTAAGCGTAAGAGGCAGTAGAGGGAGTGCAATTTACAATGTTTTGATTTAATATCACAAAGAGTGTCCATAGAATAGAATGCAGATTGGAATTTGTGGGGACATTTTCTTCAGTTTATGGAAAGAATGTCATTCTTATTCAGCGAGATTTAATCAGGCTACTTGAGACTGAGATACGCATAGAGCTGATCTGAACATCTTTTCCATACTCTGCATGTAAAATTACTTAGGAAAATTAACATCAGCCCACATGGTAAGGACATCCTATTTTTTATATTTCTTTTTAAGATGAAATAAATACTATTCTAGTAAAATGATATTTGGAATGCAAATAGTATTTTAGAGTCTTAAAATATTATTCCTGTGAAACAGAAAGCTGACATTGTAAAGTGCTTCTTTGAAGTATAAGCTGTATTAAATTGGAGTGAAAAAAATCATGAGAATACTATTCATACAGTTAAGAAATTATGAAGTACCTATGGGTTCTATGTTCTCTAATATACTTTATTCTCAATATATTATATTCTATGTTACGATGTAATTCTCTAATATTCTTTATTTAAATTTCAAATTTAAGTCCTAGATTTTGATATATTACTTTATCATTTGTTAGTTTCTGTTCCCTTTTATAGAGTCACTACCACTAAATATGTATAGATATTTCAATAGTTAATTTAATCTGAGACAGCATCTGCAGCAAAAAGACAGAATTGCTGCTATGAGTTTCTTATATTATAGATAAAATGGTATAATGGCATAATTTTATTTTAAGGTACATTGTATTAAGTTAAAGATATGTTATAAAACTTAGAGCAACCACTTTAAAAATACGGAGGTATAGCTAATGAGCTAAAAGTGGACATAAAACAGAATGATAAAAGATAATCAAAACTAAGGCAGAAAATAAGGAGAAAAAGAGAACAACTAGAATATGACACACACAGAAAACAAATAGCAAGATGATGGACTTAAGCTCAACCTGATAAATAATTACAATAAATGTAAATGATGTAATATTTCAATTAAAAGTCAGAGATTGACTTCAGTTTCCAGTCCAGCCTGTAACAAACCTGGGAGTCATTACTCTTTCCTAACAGTTAACAACCTGAACAACTTGAAAGTCAATGATTCCTCTTAGATCCATCAGAGACTTAAAGTCACAGGACAAACTTCCACCCCCAAAATTGGAGAGACAGACAAGAGGATACAGAGAATTACCACTCACTGTAATTCCATGAGAACCTCCATGAGAACCAGTACTGAGGTAGAAAAACATAAACTGTAATTTACAAATTGCTGGAAGCTCAATTTAGACAAGATTGAGAGTTAAAATCTCCAGGGGACCCCAATATTAGGGATACTTCCATACTTTTGTATTTTTCTTCCAGGAGCCCTACCAGGCTCTCACGGCAAAGACTAGAGAAAAAGGCCCTCAGGAAAGAAAACCTTGCTCATGGCAATGTGAGGGAGAAAACAGCCATTTTGAATTATGCCCAGAGCATTCTGTTGTTCTTAACAAGGCCTTCCCTCAAGAGAAACTATTTACCAGAGCCTAACCAACCTGGAGCAAGGAAAATACCCAACTTCAGTCCCCTCTAGACTTCCTGTCCCATCAAAGTAGTAGTAGGAGGGAGAACTGAGAAGCATTTGTGATGTCACCAGAGACACACAATCACTGGAACATAAACATAAGACTATAGGATGCTTCCTATGCTTACTTCCACACCTTACTATCCTATCACTAATGACCTATTTACTGCAATTCCTTTTACACAGTACACCAGGTCCAGCTTTGAACAAAAAATTACAATGCATACTAAAAGCAAAACATAATTTGAAAGACAGAGAAAGCATCAGAACCAGACTTGGATATGGCAGGGATGTTGGAAAATCAGAGATTGTCAGACTATATAAAAAACAAATCCAAACTACATGCTGTCTACAATAAACTCATTTTAAGTATAATGATTCAGATAGATTAACATAAAAGGATGGGAAAAGATACACCATGCAAACACTAATTGAAAGAGCTGGGTTGGCTATATTAATTTCAGACAAAGTAGACTCAAGACAAAGAATATAACTAGAGGTCAAAAAGAACATTGCACAATAATAAAGAAGGAAATTCATCAAGAAGATGTAACAATCCTAAACGTATATACATCTAATAACAGAATTTCCCAAGACACAAAACAGAAATAAACAGAAATCCATATTTATGGTTGGATATTTTCACGCTACTCTCTCAGCAACTGATGGATGTAGTGAGAAACTCAGTAAGGATAGAGGAGATGTGAGCAACACGATCAATCAACTCAATTTCTTTGACATTTACAGAATACAGCACACAGCAACAGCATGTTACACACTCTTGTCAAGCGTACATGGAATATTCACAAAGACAGATCATATGCTGGTCCATAAAGTAAGTCTTGAGAAATTTAAAAGAATTGAAATAATGGCAGAGTAGGTTCTCTAAGCGCAAATGAATTAAATTAGAAATCAGTAAGGAACAGGTATCTTGAAAACTCCAAAGTATCTGCAAATTAAGCAACATAATTAGAAAGAACCCAGAGTCAAAGAGGAAATTACATGAGAAATTAGAAAATATTTTGAACAATACGATAAGGAAAACTCATATTAAAATTTGTGGGATGCAGGGAAAGCAATGCTATGTTTAGAGGGAAATTTGATCTCTATGTGGTTAAATTAGACATTGTAAAAACAAATAATCTTAATATAGTAAAACTATTTATTATTAACAATGGAACATTTAAACCTATTTTACTTGGCAGCGCCGGGGGTAAGGGATAGGTGTGGGGCACAGAGTTGTACAAACTATGGAGAGGAGGTGATGTTTAGACTGGACATTGAAAAAAAAGATGCTAGCTGGGGAATTTCTGCAGAGGGAGTAGCCTGAGGAAAAACAGCCATGTGGTAGTAGCTGAAATGTTGATAGAGTAGCTAGTATCCTCACTTACCTGAAGCATTCAATTTATAGGGAAAAGTGACTGGAGCCAAGAATTTAAATTTGGGAATGTAGCAGATGTGAAGGGCCTTGTATACTCTATGTTTCCATACAAGTAAATGTGGAGTCAGAATTCCTTCTGTTAACCCACTCAGCAACATCTTCCTCTTGTCTCTATGAAGGAAAAATGACCGAGACTAATGCAACAATTGGCTCAATATAAATTACAACTATTGCAAAAAAGAAGAAAGTTTGATGAATATCAAAATTAAGAGTGGCCTTTCCATATGTACTAGTTGTGATAGCTTATTTGTCAGAGGAAGAATCATTGTAGCTCCTTAGCAGGTCTACCTAAGCTAGTCTCACTTATACCTCTTCATAAGATCCAGCTGGCCTGCAAAGTGTGAGAAAATAACCCAGCTAAAATACACTACCAAGAAGTTTGGAATTTACAAACAAAAGATTGCTATAAAACAAACAAATAAAAAAAACCCAAAACCAAGCAATGTGTGTTTCACTTTGAGAAATAGTTTTGCACCAGATGTAAAGTGATTAAAGCAGTGTGGAGTGACACTGGTCCGGGGGTCAAGTCCTCTCACTGGAGATGAACGCCTGCGAGAGTCCCTATTATTGATTTACTGGGAACATCAAAACACTATATAAAATGCTTCAATTTAAATCAAATTTAACATTGTCAGAAGTCATAAAGTAGTTTTATTTTTCCTAATTCACAATTAAGTTATAATAACAGCAAGTGGCATTCAGGACTGTTAAAGTTACTCAGTGACAGAGCCAGAGGATTTGATGAGGTATGCAATTTTTCCCTCAAGGCTAAAAATGTAATTATGAAAACGTCCTGAACTGAAAAACAGTATTGTCAGCTGTTTCCAAGAAAGATAAAAGATGATTTAAAGGTAAAGAGATTAAGGATAAAAGAGATACAAAATTAAGTTGAAACCACCAGTGTAAAGAGAGCAAGTTATAAACAGGAACTGAATATTAAAACATTTTATTATAATGAGAAAATAGGGCTTTCATTTTTCTAAAAGAACAGCACTAAATTATTTAATTCATATCCCTGATGAGTTCACTGGATGTTTAAAGACGAGTAGACAGTGGAAGATTATTAAACTTTCTACGGTCCTGAAGAGATGAGCTCTGAATGTGCCTCAGTTTGTCAAACTGACAGTCACAGAGGCACCATCCTATACTCAATAACCAAGGGACTCCTTTTCATAAGTTCACTAAACTGCAAGAGATACTTAATAGCTTTTTTCATTTCTTAGCCCCAAACCTAGCTTATTCTAAGTCCTCTCTGCAAAATGAAGATATCAATATCTACCTTCACAGGGTTGCCAGGAAGATCAAATAAGAGAGAATGAATAATCCATGTGAAAGAACTTTGTACAATGCAGAGCCCTACACAGAAGTCATTATTACAAAGTCCCTTACATTTATAAAGCCTTTTCAAAACACTCCTCAATTCAATTCACAATCGCTAACTGAGACCTCTGGGATATCACGCACTCTTCTAGATGCTGGGGACTTAGGACACAAAATCCCCGCCCTCAGGGGGCTCACTCTAGAAGGTCTAGACTCTAGAAGAAAAGACAAGAGTATCATCAGATAATCTTTATGCCTGAGAGAAACGCTGTGGAAGCATAGAGGAGAAAAGTTTTTACAAAGCAATTAGCATTTAAGCTAGAGAAATGAGGAGATAACGTCTCTTCTCAGGACTTGCACTTCTGCAACCTTCCCTAAATATTTAATGGATAACTCGACATTATCTCATTTGACTTTGTTTGGATTTGGATTTGATCAATCCTCTGAGGTAGAAAGAAGAGATCTATTTTATCTTTCACAGGAGGAAAGTGAGACTTAGAAAAGGTAAACAACTTCATTCTTGTTAAATGACTTGACCTTTTTGGTCCACCGTTTAAGCAATGACTAAGCGGTCAAGACTGAAGACTTGGTCTTTAGACTCAAGAAGTGGTCAAGGGCTCACCATTATCCAACACAGTTTATTTGGTCTTTGCAGTCATGGAAATGGAGTATGGAGTCTTACTGGAAATAAACCTTTTAATACCAGACACATGTTTTGAAAAAAGAAATCATGATTCTCAGAAAATCAGGGTCACTGTTGTATATTTAGAATTCAAACAAGACCAGTGAAACAAAGTAAATGAGTCAGTATGTGTGTAAATGGTTTATATTCATGGACAGGCCAGTCTCAAACCGTATAGCTGTTCTGGGAGAATAAATCTCAGTTTATATGCTATGGGAATGTCCCATAAACTGGTATTTATATAACAGTTAGCTTGGCCACACTACCCCATGGAGAGTGTAAAAGTCCACGCTTGCTGGGTGGCCCATGAGAATTTAAAAAAAAAGAAGGAATTTTTATTGCCGTCTCCCCAGCCATACTAACACACACACACACACACACACACACACTCACACGCAGGCATGTAATACAGCACCAGCAACAGCAGCAACAACCTCACACGGTGAGAGGTTCTAGCCAACATTGCTCTGCTCCTCAAGAAGGATTTCTGGAGTATTTTTGAAGGATCTTCCAGAGTTGATTTAGCAATACTCCTCTGTCAACAACAGCGGTCACAGAACTCCTTTTCCTTGTGGGAGTTTGAGGAAAGTAAGTGTACCACCTGTAGAGGGGAACAGAGGTGGGAGCAGGACACTGATCGAAAACAACTAAATTCCAAAAATCAATCTTAGTGTAAACGATAAAGAAATATTTTAAATAAATTCATTTACAAGACCGAATATCATATAGCCATTAAAAAATCATGTTCCAATTAATATTTTATGAGTCAATGCTCATGATAGAATGGGAAGTTTAAAAAGCAGGCTAGAAAATTGATGATAATTTACTTAAATATACATGTAATAATCATGTATCTATATATGTTATCTCATAGGTTTTATATTTATATAATATGTAAGCTATACATCATAAATTTAAACATAAAATATATTTAAATTGGCATTGAATATAGGTATAGGGAGAAGAGGCTCAAAAGAAATACACTACTGTTAACCATCAGTTTTCAAATGTTTCTGCATTTAGTACAATGAATATTTCTGTTATATTAATAATAAACATTTGGAGCGAAGGTATAATTTCTTGGTTAAAGAAGAGAGATTGGAAATATGTATCAACCTCTGCTTCTTCTCAAGTGGGCACAAAAGCTGCATAAAGGGGTTTGTTTTGTTTTATTTTAAGGCATGAACTTATAAGGGTAAAATTATGAAGAGAGGAGACAATAGTAACAAAATATTGGAAGTAGAAAGCAAATGAAGGAGTGATAGACTAGGGGACCTGTGAAAACTCAAGTCAAGGTTGGCAATGGGCAAAGCAAAGAAGCAGCATGATTTATACCAGAAAACTCCCAAAGCTCCAGAAATTGGTGGGCATAGAATGAAAGGCCATTTAAGAAACAGGTAGACGCTCTCCTCCCACAATCCTCACTCTCACACCGGCCAGCCAGCCAGGCAACTCTCTTTTCTCCACCCTGGGAGAAGATTGGCGTTTATTCTCTGGAACAGGACAAACAGAGCTTCTCTACAATGGGAGATACCAAGAAGAGGGGCAACATTTTGGAAAAAAGAGAAGTAAAGTTTACAAAATGAATATTGAGACTACTCAGCCTCTCCTGTGGCTCCTAAAACATATTCCATGCAGGAAATCCGAGGGTTACTTCTGGGGAATTTGAGAAAACCAAGAAAAAGGGCATAAAAATATTGACTTCAGGGGATCTCCGAAGATGCCTAACCTAGTTTAAACTAGAGTGAAGCTCAAGTTGATGTGAAGGTTGTGCCTGTAATTTCCATATATTTAGGAAATATATACATATAAATACAATTTAGGGCTTCACTCTTAAACATAAGCAGACAGCAAAGGATCACCATAATTTTGTAGGATTAAGCATGAGCAAATTATGGAAATATTCTGAAATATAAACAGCTTTCTGAAACAGAGGATATAGAACATAATGGAAAACCAAAATGGAAACTTGTAGAGATTTCATAAGCAAGGCAGTCAGTGGAATTGGCAACTCCGGCAATGATGCTTCTAAGGAGAGCATGAATATAAAAATTGCTTGAAGTTCAAGAATAAGAAGAAAGGTGGTTTCCAAAAAGACCAGGTGAGGCAAGAACAAGACCTGTCATAAGATCATGGTACAAAGATGATTTATCAGCTAGGAATTCATTCAGTGGAACACAACAGAAAGTACAATTTAAAGTGGCTTAAGTAGCAGTTTTATTTGCTCACGTAACAAGGCAGGCTAGTTCAAATGCATCATGATGCTTTCAGGAACTGGTATTCTTCTCTCTTCCTGTTGAGTTAGAATTATCCTGTGCATTTTGCTCTCAGGATTTTTTACCTCATTATTGAAAGAGGGCTCCTTACTGTCAAGCTCTTGATACCAAGAAGAGGAAGAGTAAAGGGCAAAAGGCACACACCGGTGAAAGTACAATCATGCACCACATAAGGATGCTTCAGTCAACAACGGACCACATATATAATGGTGGTCCCATAAGATTAATACCACATAGCCTAGGTGTGTAGTTGGCTATACCATCTAGGATTGCATAAGTATACTCTATCATGTTTGCACAATGACAGAATTGCCTGACGACACAGTTCTTGGAATTTATCCCCATCATTAAGTGACTCATGACTGACTCTCTTTCAAGAGCTCTCCTAGAAATCCTACTCGATGACTTTTGCTTGCATATGATTGGTCAGAATTCTGTCATGTGGCCACTTATAGCTGCAAGGGATTTATAGGATTCTGGGTTAGTTTACTTTAAGCTCAACTCATTACCACTTGGAAAAATATCAAATTCTAGTTGTAAGAAAGAAGAAGAGAATGTATATTGGGTAGGGAACCAGCAGCATACAGCACAGATGATTTTTTTAGGGTTGAAATATTTCAATAATAGGTTTAAAATTCAATTGCAGTTGGCAATAAATCAACTGTGCACAACAAAGGAGACCCATAATTTTGTAACCACTCTGGGTTGTTTTGTGGGTGTGGCAATGACCCCTAAAGAGGGGAACCAAACAAAGAAAATTTGGGGGTGATAGAAAAAGGGAAAATGAGCAGCTATCTTCCTTCACCTTTCAGGTAACTGTTTTCAGATGCTCCAGAATTTTTATAAAAGAAAATCTGCATTATACTATCAATATTGAAGTCTGTGACAGCAAGTCAAAATATCTTTCTTTCTACTTGGTAAATCTAAGGAAATATACAGAAGCCTGACAACAAACTATCCCAGAATCAATAAAAACTAAAAGTTAAATATAAAAATTGCCTTTCTATTGCATAAAAATGTAATTTCACCAGTTCAATGTATATATCACTTGAAAAAACGTAGTTGCAAAATACAATCTCTTTCGTGCTTTATATTGTTGATTTTTACAATTCAAAGTGAAGAGAGGGAGGCACATATAAATTGGTTCCTTCTTTTACTTCTCAAGAATTCACTATTTCTTTTTCATTGCCATCTGCTCTGATTACCATTACAATTTTTACCCCAAAAGGTGAATATAACAATGTAAAGATGGTATAATTAATGAAATTTTTCTCTTGTTGCATTTCTCACAGAAATCTAAAAGCATAAAAAATATTTGCAATGGCAAAAATGTTTCAAAACAAAGACCTTATTAAGACTAAGAACTCTTAAGTGTAAGTACGGTAGATGGCCTAGATCAACACAATATTCATGAATTAAATGTTTTTCAAATAATAAATGAATAGGATAAAACATGTGTCTGTATTTATTAAAGAGGGAAGACTTGATGTCTACATGTAGATGTGCAACGTGATCTCACAATCAGTTTGAATTATTTGTCAAGTAACAAACGTGAGGCATGTAAAGCGGTCATGTTCAGATGAAGCTGCTCGTTGGAATGACCTGGAAGACTTTTACCTTTACACATTCTGTGATGCTATCCTAGAGGCTTGGATTCAGTAGGGTATGGGTTGGTTCTATGAACCTGTATTTCTTGAAAGCTTTCCAGGTGATTATGATATACAGCAAGGAGACAATTGAATAAAGCTTTAATAGTTGAAGAATTGACCATGGGTAAAACTCTGTGCTAAACTTGGGAGGAGGGAAAGCTGATACAACATTTATTCTTATGTAGCTCATTATCTAGCACAGTGGCTCTCAATTAGGAATGCACTTGCCTCCCAGGGGACATTTGGCAATGTCTGGTGACATTTTTGATTGTCACTACTGCAGGGGATTAGGGTGGGGTTGGAGAAGCAGGGCTACTGGCATCTGGTTGGTAGAGGCCACAGATGCTGCTAAACATTTTACAATGTAGAAGACAGCCCTTCACAACCGAGAATTAGTCAGCCCAGAATGTCAATAGGGTCCAGGTTGAGAAACCCTGATTCTAACAGGAGGAATAAGAAATGTACATTAAAAATGTATAACTCATGATATAAGTATTTAAATATTATTGGAAAGATATAGATAAATGCCATGGCGATTCAGAATAGGGTAAGTTAGGGCCAGTGGGTAAAGGACCTTAGACCCTGGAATGAAGTTTGCCCTTTTTCCTACAGCCTTACCACTCAAGCATTCATTCATTCAACAGTAGTTGAATATTTGCAGTTTCAAGCATTTGTGGATATTGTAATTAGCTAAATAGACAAAGTTCCTGCTCTTATTCTCACATTCAAGCAGGAAGAATCAGACAAAATGACTAAAGCTTAAACCATAGAAAATATTAAGTGTTGGCAAGCATGTGGGGCAACACTCACACATTTCTAGCAAGAGTGGAAACTGGTACCATCACTATTTACTGAAGCTGATTTGCACACTATGATTTAATACTTCTACCCCTTGGTATTCATTCAACAGAAGTGCAATGTATGTGCACCAAAAGATGGGCTCAAGAATGTTTATTATAGCATTATGAGTACTAGTCCAAAACTGGACACAATAAGAATGTCCATCAAGAGTAATATGGATTTTTAAAAATGGGATTTATTTATACAATGGAATAAGATACCAAATTAAATTGAATGAATTACTACTACATAAAAATGTATGAATAAATCTCACAAATGGAATGATGAGAGAAAGATGCCAGACGCAAAAGTTATATATGGTATGATCTTAGTTATATAAAGATCATATGGAGGCAAAATTAATCTCTAGTGTTATAAGTCAAAACAGTTGTTACATTGGGGAAAGATAATGAGTGAGGGTTTCTGCAAGTCTTCTAGGGGTTGAAATATTCTATTTCTTGGTCTGATAACCATGCAATCTTTTCATTTCTGTGTGTACTATACGTGAATAAAAACATGTATTCCATAGTGTGGTAACAAATGCTATGAAGAAAAACAAAGCAGAAAAAAGGAGTTAGCGAGAGATGGGTACATGCGGGAGATGGGATATTACATACGGCAGAGGTCAAGCAGCATTTTCCTTAAAGGGCCAGATAGTAACTATCCTAGAGTTTGCAAACCATATGGTCTGTGTCGCAACTACTCAAGTCTGTCATTGTAGTGCAAAAGCAGCTGCAGACAGTAAGTGAATGATTGTGATTATGTCCCAATAAAACATTATTTATGGACAGCAAAATTTGAATTTCATATAATTTTCATATGTCACAAGCTATTATTCTGCTTTTGATTTTTTTCCAACCATTTAAAATTATAGATGGCGTTCTTAGCTCAAGGGCCATTTAAAAACACGAAGTGAGCAAATTTGACCGGTGGGCCATATTTACAACCCCCGATGTATGGGGTGGTCAGAGAAGGCCTCTCCAATGAAGTAACTTTGCACAGAGTCCTGAAACACTTGAGATAGTAAGTCACATGTTTATCTGGGGGCAGACTTTTCTCTGGAGAGGAAATAGTGAGTGCAGAGGGTCTGAGGTTGGTACTTGCTTGGTGCATTCAAGGAGCAGCCTCTGTGGCTAGAACGAAGTGAGCAAAGGGGAGGGTGGTGCGAGATGAAATCAGAGCAATAGCAACCCACAATCACATAGCACCTTACAGCGATGTGTTCTTAGAAAAATAACTTTGGCAGTAATGAGGCACATGGATTACTATTGGAGGCAAGAATGCAAGCCAAAATTTGTCAGAATTTTCCAAAGGGAAGAAAAGAGACCAAGCTGGCAAGTTGATGGGTGGAGAGAGTGAAGAAGTAGGGAGGTATTTGAACGTTTTTAAGTTCCCAAACCCACCACTGTACAGAAACACATTCAGTTTATTTATTTTAAGTGTTACAAAATGAGACTATAATGAAAGATCCCTCTTGCCTTCCTTCCCTCCTCTTCTTCTTCTTCTTCTTTACCAGAAACTCTAAACCAAACATGGCTTTGATGATGATGTTCTTCAAGGTAAATTCAGAATTTCCAGGTAAAGGAAGACAGCAACCAAGAGTAGTAGTCATTTTTGAAATGTAACATGTCTTCAAGTTCATTGATGCATCTGTTCCTGACTGAAAGACTGCTTTTTGAAACTTCGACATAAAATGGGTCACAACGCCTGGCATTATAGGTGAACAAATAACTTGCCTACTGGGATTTTTACTTAGCAACAGCAGTCAGCTTTTTATCAAACTTCAGCTATCCAATGTTTGTTGTCTTACCTCTCGTTACCTCTTCTATAACAGCCATTAGATAGTGACAATGTCTGATGAGGCGCAACTTAAAAGCATGGAGATAGATATCTACTGGTAATAATGGGGTGAAGGGTGAGGTGACAAGAAAGGTGATTACTGAATGCTTTCATAGAATTTCCTGCGATTTTTTCACATCTTTTATATAGAAGATTTGTCTTGGGTAATGGGCTGTGCCCTTTAGATCTACAGACTAGAAACATAAGAATTTTAACAGCGCAATGTTGTACCAGGTATAGCAAATACAGATCTTTTACCCAATTTATTGTATAGCTTTGCCTCACAGGCTGATGGAAAGGAAAACACATTTAGAGCAATCATTGAGATAAGACAGATACAAATTAAAAATAGTTGAATTTAGGTAAACAAAATTAATTAAACTCTTAATTCAAGTAGTATTTATATGAAGTGCCTGCCATGTGTCAAACACTGCCTAGATTAGAAATCACATAGATAATAAGATAGCCTATATCCTGCAAGAGCTCATTATCATCTAGGAAAGAAAGATATAAAAATAAATATTTGCAAGAGTTTGAAAATGGAAGATTCAGAAGTGGGAGTGAATAAATCTGGCCATTAATAAGCATTGATACACCAATTTATATGAACAAACCAAAGCTCCAACAAGTTAGTTCACATTTGCAATGTTATACAGCTGGCAAGGAAGTGATGGATTCAAACTGGAATGCAAAGCCAATCTTAGTGGCTTTGCCTCTATCTAAAATCTAACTTTTTTCCTCCTCATTATACACTCAGCAAATATTTATCTAACAACTACCATTAGCAAGGCACCGTGATACTAGGCTAAGGAAATAGTATAAGCATATTTCATTTAGCCATCACTCAAAGCAGGTATAGCCTAGTGTTTAAGCCCATTGACTGTCTGATTTCAAATTTCAACATCTCTCTCTAAGCATGACCTAAGACAAAGTTAATTTAACCTCTCCGTGGTCATCACATGCACCATGGGAATCCCTATCACATAGAATGGTTAGGAGAAGTAAATGAAATTATATAGTGCCTAATTCATAGTAAGTGCTCAATAAATGTCAGCAATAACTATTGTTATAAAACTGCCTTGCATTTCTATATAGGATCTTGGCATTTTGGTATGATTTTGTTAGCTACATGTATAGAAATAAGAGCCATCAAAATGGACAGCACATTAAGGACTAGGGTTAGCATCTCGTGATGATAATATGTATAAACAATTAGCCAGAAAGTCGTTATCACCCCCAAAGTTACTGTGTGATGTTGGCTAAATAGTTGTCAACAACAAAAGGCATTTCTAGAATAAATTCTGGATGAGTTGTTATGTCACCTGATTCTATGAATATCAGTCCCATTGGTATTCTAATTACTTAGGTTTGTTTTTCTTTTTTTTTTAATTGAAGTAACATTGGTTTATTATGTTATGTAAATTTCAGGTGTACATCATGATATTTCGACTTCTGTATAAACTACATCATGTTCATGGACTTTATGTAAAAAATTGTTGACACCACGCTTTTAACAAAAGCTTTAAAAAAGTTTACTAGAACTGGAACAATTGCAATTTTCTCTTATGATTAAGATTGAAAAGAAAAGGGAAGAAAAAGGCACAAAATAGTAGTAAATACAATTTATTCTCATGACTGTTTATGGTAGTGAAGCGCCTAGTTAAGCTGACCTGTGGTTTTCTCTTCTAACCTCTGTTTTCACTTACTTGTAAAAGATTATTGTTTGAAGCTGACATTTCTTACCTCTGATTTATAAGTGAAGGTCAATATGTATGTTGACATGTAGAGACACTTTACACATTTTCTCCTAGAATTAAATTTAAATAAAAATGAGTATGTGCAAATTTCATATTAGCATTCAGAAATGAATAATGGGTAGCCACGGGCAAGCCACATTGTCAAATAAATATTTTGAGATAATTTAAATGTTGAAAAGGCTAAATGCTTCCAATGTAAACTTCCAAATATATTTAGAACATAATTGGTTAGACACTGATCAGACTGAAAACTGAATTAGCAGCAGAGGGAAGAGTCTATGCTGCAAAGGTATAAGGAATATTTTAAATTTAGAAATCATAACCTTCTAAAATAGAGCTTCTTAGTCAAGCTTCCTACTGTTGAACTTCAATAGGAAGAAAGTCATTTTATCTGTCCAAATGAGGTGTGAACCCAAATTGAAAGACTATAAATACTAAATATTTCCTTCCTGTTACTTTTTTTTAAGTTAAATAAAAATATGATGAGCTGATCCACACAGACAAATACTATAGAGATTCTTCACGCAGTCATGTCAGAATGCAATTACAGTAGGCCCACGTAAATCTTCATTTATCCAAATTTCACACATTCTGATGTAAAATATTCATAAGTTATGACATTTATGTATATAAAATATACTATGATCCATTTTCATCAGTTTAATTTTTCTGTTTGTTTGCCTAGGTTTTTTTTTTTTTCCTGTGTGTGTGTGTGTGCGTGTTTTGATAGTGAGTAGAACATAGCCAGAAGCAGTGAACTATTTTCGGAGAGACACTCATTTTTAATTTAAATGTGGGCTTTATAGACAAGAATAAGAAGCCTTGATTGCAGTTAATTTCGGCAAATTAAAAAGAGCCTGTGGGGAAAACTGACTGGTACAGAAGAAATGCAATCAAGTGAGTAAAAATATTGGTCTTCAAACACAGAGCCAAATAGACAATAAAATACAGTTTGAAAAACCCATTCATTTTTATTATGAGGATAGAGCAGATGCTAGTTTAAGTATGAAAATAAAACAAAAAGCCCATTGATTATTATAAGTGATACTGACAACACTGGATCTACATAACGCTCCATATTTTGTAATTGTTTGTGTCCTCAGGCAAAGTAGTAAGCCCGCGCTGGCACTGAGCCACTTGTATCTGAACAGAATCTCACACATTAAATATTTAGGTTTCAGTGAGTATGGAAATGGGAAGGAAATCAAACAGATTCTGGAGATGTGTGCACAGAGTACTTGTCAGATTGTAAACACAACATGTTCACAAAACCCTTTCTAACCGCTGTAAAACTTGTCTTTGTTTGATTGACAAAAAGTCTCCTCAGCAAAGAGTTTATGAATTAGGCCAAAACAATGACTTGAACTAAATGCTATCTTAACTCCTAAACAGAAATATTATTTTTAGGATTAGCTCTTACAGTAGAGCAGTGTCTTGTTCAGTATAGAATGATGCTGTCAGTTCTCTCTGTAGATCCTAATGGTATTAGAAGCAGAACTAGCTCATTTAGACAGAGGAAGCATAAAGAGTTCTAGAATAATCGGGAATGGGGTGGGGATTATTTCAAGAAGAAAGTACTGATACTATTGCCCCTAGAGAACAAAAGCATTTTTCTTTCCTTCCTTTTGTCCTTCCTTCCTTCTGTCCTTCTTTCCTTCCTTCACTCCTTCTTTCCCTCCTTCCTTCCTTCTTTCCTTCCCTCACTCATTCATTCAACAAAATTGAGACAGAGCATAACCAGGTTCTAACCTGAGAGGGCATAAGTCTGAAAGGGCCTGGGTCAATGTTGGTGAAAGACCACTCTTCTATCTTCTTGATCAATTTCTAGTCTTATTTTCACTCTGCTTCCTCTTACAACCTTTTATTAAAGTCTTAAGTATTATGACAGCATAGTACCTTAAATTTGTTAAATAGGTATACCTTTTGGAAAATACCCTCTTCATCTAATTGCATTTCTTGACACCAGCTGTCAAGGAGCTATCATTCTGTTGAGGAGAGATAATAGGTAAACCAATTTTTGAAACTGGATGATTTCAAAAGCTGAAATTGCTGCAAAACCAATAAAAATGCAATACGATAGGAGTGGGTTTGGCATAAAGAATTATCTTAGCTGTCAGGAATGCCCATTCAAATGATGAGCAGAAGGTTGCCCTGTCCAAGATCTGCGTGAACAGCTTTCTACATAGAAGAAACAGCAAGTGCAAAGGCCTGAGGCTAGAACAAGCTTGGCATATTTGAGGAATAGAAAGCAAGCCAGCGTGGCTGGAGTGGAACAAGCTATTAGAGAGTAGAAGGACTATGATAGGAGATTAGGTGGAAGATAAAGAGAACTAGGAAGGGAGCACTTACAAGCCAGAGCAAGGTACTGAGCTTTTATGGTAAGTGCCATGAGAAGCCATTGAAAGAAAGGGATGCTTAAGTAATTAACCGGGAATTTTTTAAATGAATATATTGCACCCAAAGCTTGTGAAGCGAGAAGCCATATCTTTTATAGCCATTACTCATTTTTTACACAAATAAATTCCTTGCCCTAGTGTATTTTTCCAAAATGGAAATAGTTCTAGTTTTTATTTTCATATAAAAATACCAGAGATCCTTGGACATCTAATCGTCCCAAGCCATATGTTTTTATAACACCCTATTTTTCTTTACGACATCAATTACTGTTACAGTTATAACAAATTAATAATTTAAATAATTATCAGTTTGTTTCTTTCATTATGGACTCTAAGCTCATACCTGCAGACTGGGTGGCTGAACCCTCAGCACATAGCTTAGAAGCCAGAAAATATTTTAATTGAATAAAGTAATATAATCACGTAGCCTTTATTCATTTAACATAATATGAGTATTTCTCATATCATTGAAATTTGCTGCTCTATGTTTTTTGTATAGCTGCTTGTTGACTAAGGTGTTCCAAGTTTGGAGAACATATTTTTATTCTGTACAATAATGTTCCTATTTGCTTAAATATTTAATTCACCCAGACATGTTTAGAGCCCTGAAGCTGTCATGTCTCAGTGTAAATAATATTAAAATTGAGTTTTCAAAAGTCTCTCCTAATTTTTTATGGGTTGAATTATGTACCCCAAAAAGATATGTTGAAGTCTTAACCCCCAATACCTCAGAACGTGGCCTTTCTTTGAAAGTAGGATCACTGCAGATGTGATTAGTTAAGATAAGTTTATACTGGAGGAGAGAAGGCCCCTAACCCAATATAACTTGGTGTCCTTGAAAAAAAGAATGCCACGTAAAGAGACAGACATGCACACAGGGAGAACTCCACGTGAAGACTGGAGTTATGCTCCCTCAAGCCAAGAAACCACCAGAAGTTAGGAGAGAGTCCTGGGACAGATCCTTCTCTAACACCACCAAAGGGAGCATGTCCCTGCCATCACCCTGATCATGGACCTCTAGCTTCCAGAACTATGAGACAGTAAATTTCTGTTGTTCTAAGCCACCCAATTTGTGGTACTTTGTTACATCAGCCCTAGGAAACTAATACGCAATCAGAGAGTCTTCAACGCTAAATGACCCTTAGATAATCTGAACAGAAATTGCACAGATCAGTCCTAATCATAATCAAAGAACATTATTGTGTTGCCCACCATTTTGGAACGCAAGTCATAGAGAAAGAAGATGAAGGCTCAGGACTGACAGATTACATACAGGATTCCCAATTAAATTTGAATTTTAGATAATCATATAATATTTGAAACATATTATACTAAAACATTGTCATTTATCTGAAATTCAAATTTAAATGGGTCTCCTATATTTTTATTTGCTAAATCTGGCAACCCTAAGAATGGGACCATCAGGAAGTAAACGTTCCCTTGGGGCAGAGTGAGAATGGGCAGACATTTTCACTTTCTTCAGAGGGCTTATCCTGATGGTTGACGCTTAATAAGAGTTGGCCAAGTAAAATGGAAGCAGTAAATGCTAACCCTCTGTTGGGTTCAGTGATGTGGGTTTGGAAAAGTCAAAAAAGACAACTAAGAGAATCAGAGAAGCAAAAGGATTGCTAGAAGATTGTTGTAAAACAGGTGTCTAAATACCCCTTGGAAATGGAAGACGAAGGAAAATAAATCCTTCTATTGCTATTGTACGTCCTTTGTGACATTGTTTATTAATCCAGTAGAAATTATAACCAAGAAAGTTATAAAAGAAGGATAAGGAAGATAATGTAGCTTCCATTTACTAGTGGAAGGAGCTCATGAAAGTTTTGAGGTGTGACACAGATATGAAAAATTATTTTGAGAGCGCTAAAGAAGTTACAGCAAAATTTCCTGGCATTGATGTAAGAGCAGATGAATATGTCTAGTCTCATTTGATGTTTGTGATAGAAAGAAGGATGACGGGAGGGCTGAAATTTAGATAAATTCGCAAAGTCTGCAAAAGAACATGCATAAATGGATCTGGCAGATGAAAAGCCCAGAAGCCTCAAGATGAATTAGCCTTAGGAAAATTAATAGAAGAGGTAAATTACCCCCAAAATGGGTGATACAGGAAAATGAAGTTTGCAGCAAGAAAAGGGCCAGCAACAGAGAAGGTGGGAAAGCAGGTAAGTTTGATAATGGTGTTGAAAAGACCTGAACAGAATTCTGACTCAAGAGATAGAATTACCTTCCTGAATTGTAGGATTCAGTATCCAAGATTCAATTAATTGTCAAAATTAGATCTAAATTTTAGTTGGGGTGATCCCAAACAATAATGATAGGGAGGACTCCTGCATTAACGTGGGAAGAAATCCAAGAGAAATTACTTATGCTGGAGAAATTTTGATTGAGACATAGTAGCTCCCATTTCAATGGCAAAGATACTGTTGTTTTCCTTAAAACAACGAGTGTAAAGCACATTTTCCACTGAGAACCTACAAAACCGATGAATAAATCATTTAAGTCAATAAAAGGCCATATGAAGGAGAGCATAAAGTTTCCTAGAGAAATGTGATTGTCAGAAATACCTTCTAAATATGTGCTGTGTTTGAAACCTGGAACCCTCATCAAAGCACACCTCTGGACCACCTTACACTCCAAGTACGAAGAGAATGTAAAGGTCAGTAGTAATCCCTCTGCTAATAGTGATGAACACATTTCAGATCACGCCACCAGAGACAAGGAAACCAGCATGGAGCTGCATCAGGAAACACGAAAGGCAGAGAAAAAGAAGAAATGGAAAATACAGGAAAAGTAAACAAGTTTGTGTAGAAAAGAAGAAACATCAAGCAGCCTTCCATTGCTGGGTCTAGGAGCTCATGCAACGAATGTGCAAAGCAGCTTCCAGTGTGGTGGACGATGCCTGGTTGCCATCGAAAGAGGAAGAAGTAGTAACAACAGATGACCCCATGGCCTCTTCCTTAAACAGATACTCAGCATAACAACAAATAGTAAGGATATCCTGGATATCCCACATAAACATGTTCCTCTCTGCTTCTTGCTAGTGGTAGATAAAAACATCTTCCATTTATCTTAATGCTGGCATTTATTAAAGCTACATACATAAATTTTAAGTTCTGATGAATGAAAACATGAGTGTTGGTATAAAAGTGTGAACACCTCACACAGGTCATTTTGAGAGGAAAATTGCATCTCATCATCATATATTTTAATGTACATGTTAGGATTCTCCACCACCATAAATGACATTTATTGGAAAACTGAAAATAGGCGACTTTACATTTCAGTCCTTTGTTCACCTCATATGCTTAGCTAGATGCTGGGGAGCACACAAAAATGAAAACAAACAAAACCGTGGGACCTGCCTGCCTTCAAGCTCCAAGAGCCAAACTCTCTCCTGGGCAGCTGAGCAGGATCAGAAACACAAAAGACAGACAACACCAAAATGCAATTTAAGATAAAACGTGACTAAGTGCCATTTAGAGAAGCGGAGGGAAACCATTATCAGAGTTCAAAGAAAAAAATGCAGGTCAGAGCTTAGAAGATGCTGGCATTCTCACGACATCTTCACAGCCTGCTTGAAGGCTCGCCAGGTCTGTGGAAATGTGGGAGGGACATTCCAATTTGAAGAAAGAATTTGAACAAAGTATTTCTTTAACACAAACAGGAAAATAATACTTTGGAGTAGGAAATAAATATTTTGGTGGGACCTCGGGGTATGTAATATGCTGCCATTGGAGTTCATATACTTATTGTATCTTGTACTTTTCTTTTTTTCTTGCCTTTTTTTTTTTTTGAGGAAGATTAGCCCTGAGCTAACCACTGCCAATCCTCCTCTTTTTGCTGAGGAAGACTGGCCCTAAGCTAATATCCGTGCCCATCTTCCTCTACTTTATATGTGGGACAGCTACCACAGCATGGCGTGCCAAGCAGTGACATGCCTGCACTCGGAACCCCAGGCCACTGAGAAGTGGAACGTGTGAACCCACCGGGTTGGCCCCCTAAAGAAGATATTTTAAACATACTTTAGTAAAATAATTTTATTAAAGAAAGTGAGTAAGGAGGCATTATTGTGGCATCCTTACCCATTTTTTTAATAGTTCATGTGTCATCTTAGCACATCCATTTTGTGAGCAGAGTCTCTATTTAGTAAAATAAAGTGCTCAATCTACAATGTTACTTCATGTTTTTCACTTCGTCTGAGTTCATTTTTTGCAGGAATGATAAACTATCTTCAGATTTTATCTGATTACAACTATAAGTTTTCAAAATCTAAATTTTTGTTGAGTCTAGGCCATAAAAATACATCAGAAGAATGGAGAACCTAGCCATTTAATCAGCCAGATTATCAGTACTTCTATAAAAAGCTTTTAAATGGCAAGAAGATAAAATGTTAAGTGTGGATAGTAATTACTTGCCTTTATCTCTTGCGCCAGGTTTCAGACCTCACCATATGGGTGTTTGTGCAAGATTAAATAGCTATTCAAGTGTGTAATGAGTATAGATACTAAACTGAACTAAAAGACATGGCATGGAATAGGTCAGAGCAGATCAATTCTGTAGAAATGGAATATGAAAGAGCTGAGTGATAGATTTCCATGATTCCAATCCTATATATATTTTGAGAGCCATTAAACAAAATAAAGAAAAATCTTCTTTTTCCATTATTTTTTATAGGTAGCAAAATAGTATAGAGGAAAGGAGGAAAGGAATTTGGGACAAAACAAACAGACTGCCATCTGAATATAGGTGCTTCAGAAGTGGAATGCCGAAATAACTTGCTTTGTTCAGAACAGCCAAGTTTAAGCATTCATAGTTAATATTGCATCCCCTACCACCAGGCCTTTTACTCTGAAAAATGTTCCAGTTTGGTTGATGAATTATGTGGTCACCCTATCTGGATTGATTTTTGATAGCTTTTGTCAGTCACCTCAAAAGAACTTAGGCATGAAACTTGCCTCCACAATAAGTCACTAAAGGTGAAAGCCGGAAAAGATGCTTGAGAAGAGAGAGTTACTTGCCTGATATTTTAATCTTAGACTATGATAGATGAGAACAAAGGTTTAGACAGTCTGAGCTATACTCTGGGGGATGTGATAGAGTGTATATGTGTTTATGTATGTGTGTATGCATGTATATGTATGTGTGTATGAGTGTGTGTTTGTGTGTGTGTTGTGTGTGTGTGTGTGTCAGAGACAGAGACAGAGAGTGGGCCAGCAGTTTTGATCACCTGAAGGAGAATCTGTTCCCCCTTCACCTGACCCTCAAAATATGTGGAATAGTAAATATATCAAGGCTAGCATAAAAGTGTAATAAAATCAATATACTTTTTCAGAACCAAGTTTGAATTTTTCAGGAAACACAGAAAAACAGAAGAGATGAAGGTTTCAGACTGCAAATATCCCCAAGATATGTTGTTTCATGGCAAAAGCATACAGGAAAACATATAGAGTGATACTATTTTTTGAAGACATATTAAATATTTTGACATGTTTTTAGAAAAAGTCTGAAGGACTCTATTACCAGACGGTTAACAATGATGATGTAAATTGAATGTGTGTTCCTATTCGCTCTAAATGCAGTTGTATGCTCAATGCTCCCTCCATCTCTCTCTCTCTCTCTGGGTCTCTCTCTCTTGCTCTCTCTCTCCATCACAACAGGGACTTCTTCAGTCTGAATCTTGAAATGAGAAAACACACAGAGCCCAGGAGAACCTGAGCCGCTCAGCAGCCCTCGTGGGAGGTGTACAAGAAATCCATGGGGAGTTTCTGCTACAACAAGAATTGACTAGTACGAGTGGTCATAGGTGGAGGGTAGGATTAGTAAAGAGGTTTTCTTTCTTTTTTATGTCTGTAATGAAAGACCTTCTTATAACGGGTATCTTGTAATCAAAAAGTAATGAAGCTGTATGACAATAACAAAATACAAGCTGTTCATTGACCTCCTCTCACTCTCCTCATCGCCAGCCCCAAAGGGGGTACCAACAACATCAGACCACCAAGAGGTAAATGACACAAAATAATCTCCTGAGGTTTACTTCATTTCTAAATTATGTTTTTTATTGTAAAAAAATACATATATACTATCAGGCAAGTGTGGCTTTCTGGTTTGTGTTTTAGGTAGAGACGGTTGAGATTTCTGTTGCTCTACATTAGTATGTCAAGTTCTTTTTTCAATCTGAGCAAATCAAAATGACTTTTCAGATCAAATCAGCAAGTTTTGGTCCCTCCCGAGATATGATGAAGAAACACAACTGGGTCATAACGGAATCAAGTCATTCAATATAAATTATGACATAATTAATTCAGTTGCAGTTCAATTGAAAAGATGAACTAGTCATGACAACCAAGCCAACCAGTTCTTCTAAGGTACAGTTCACAGAAGCGTAAACATGGTTTCTTTTTAGGAGGCTTGGAATATCCTTACTTTGTCAGGATTATGAAATGTGTGCCCTCCTTTCTCCTTAATCCCTCCCCAGATAACCTTATTCAATCCCACGGTATTAAATACCATCTACATGCTGGTGATGATGATCAAATTCCTAATCTAGCCCTAAAACACTCTTCAAAGATCCAGACTTCCCGAAATCCAACTGCTTTCTTGAAAATAGCTCAGAGGCATCTTGAATCAGTCATATCCAGAAGAGAATTTCTGACTTTCTCTGGTATTTTCTACTCCACTAAATGTGTTATCATTTTAAATAGCCATTAAAAACATTGGTCCCATACATGAAAGAATGCAGAAAGTTAAAAAATCTTTAAAATTCAATAGAAAGGATATTTACATGTCTTAGGATTCCATCAGTTCAAATTTCTATAACCTGTATTCTAGACAACTTCCTTTCTCTGGGATGATAAATCTTCCTCACTAAGATATCTTTCCACATGAGGAAGATTAAGAACTAGATTAAAAGATTTAAGAGAATCAAAGTCACGGTATTAATATTTTGTATTAAAAAGAATCCCTATATATTTGGCACTTTATGTAATTTTAATGTTTAAGATCATTTGACCACTTAGAATGGCAGTCTATTAACTCTAACTTGTAATGTGTAAATGCCTAATTGATTTAGATTCATGGCTTGCAATATCATCTGTATGCCAAGAATTCACAAATGCATATCTCTAGATATAAATTTTTGTCTGAAGTTTTATATAGTCAACTGCCTACTTGACATTTCCATTAGGATGTTTAAAAGAAATCTCAAATGTAAAGTGTCCAAAATTTAATTCTTGATTTTCCCCAGAAAACCTGCTCCATCTACAGCCTTCCCCATTTGGGTTGATGACAAGTCCATTCCTCTCAGGTGCTCAGACTAAAATTCCTTGGAGTCATCCTCGACTCCTGTTTTTCTCACTCACCACATCCAATCCACCAGGGACTCCTGTTTAACCAGAGTTCAAAATGTGTTCCACATCTGACCTCATTTACTTCTATCACCATTACGTCTGCCTCCATTACTGCTTCCCTCTTTATTCCCCTGCAGCTTGTTCTCAACATAGCAGCCAGAGTAATCCAGTGAAGACCTAAATTCGATATCCTATCTCACTTGGAATAAAAGCCAACATCCATACAAAGCCTGACAAACTCTCCCTCCCCCATTATCTATCTGACTTAATCTTCTACCACTCTGCCTCTCAAAGGTCAGCACATTCTGACCTTGGAGACTCCACTGACTCTTCTCACTGCCTGCAACGCCCTTTCCCCAGCATCCACTTGACAAATTCCTTCACTTCCTCCAAATTTTTGTTCAGATACCACCATTTCAATGAGATTCAACCTGACCATTGTATTTAAAATTGCAACTCATCTTAAATTCCCGATTTCTCTTACCATGTTCTATTTTTTTCCTTCTTCCATAGCACTTATCGCCTGATTATCGTATAATTTACTTATTGATGATATTTATCGTTTTTATTTATTGGAAATAAATACTCCCTCTGGAATGTAATTTCCATGAGGGCAAGGGTATTTGTTGATGTATGGCAAGTGTTTAGAACAGCGCCTGACGCATAGTGGCCACTCAATAAGTATTTATTACTGTTAATGTGTAATTTTCAGTAAAATCACACTAAATTCATGACAATATCATATATTAGCACATGAGTAATATTCCAAGAATACATGGATTTTCCTTCTTAGTCCAGACCACCGCTAACTCGCAATTTTTAAGGTAATGGATTGTCTGCCTCACATACCAATTCATTTCTTCAAAACATTGTCAAAAAACAAATTGATATTGCTGCTAGCATACTGCACTTTGACCGATTAAATGTTTAAATCTAATTGGATATTCTACAGTAATTTAGAAGTCATGTTCAAGTTAAAGAGCAGATTCCTCATATCTCTGATTTGTTTTCTGCACTGCAGTCTGAGTACTTTCAAAAGTAACCTTGGAACATGTTGCGTGCTTTTCAAAGCTTAACACCTATCTTGGCTCCCTTCTGCCTCAGGATGAAGCTGGTGCTCCTTAAAGTGCTAACAAAGTCCTTCATAAGCATATTTCTGCCTATTATCTAGACTCTTCTTTTGACACAATTTCCTCCCATTAGAAATTTAAACTATACCTGAATTTGTCATTCTTTTTCCTGCCTTTAGGCTTTTAAATATGTTACTCTCTGGCTAAGCATTTCACTCTCCTAATGCCCACTCAACCATTTGATCCTATTCTAAATTCTTGCTTCACTTTGTTCCAAAAGACTTCCTTAATCCAAGAACTGGATAGGCGTTCTCTGGATTCTCATGACTTCTTGTGTTAACATCATCCTAACATTTTGCTCTCCAGCTAGTTGTCCAACATAGTGCTGAGACATAGGAGGTACTAGGCAAACATTTACAGAATAAATAAATGAATTCTCCCAAAAAGAAGCCAGTGAATCTGACCTATAATTTATCTCTCTTCAACACTTCTTTTTGCTATGCCATTTACTGGGCTGAAATGCCATTGTGTGACAGTGGTATGAAGAACAGAGTAGTTCTCAAAATACACATGCACTCGTTGTGCAACTAGATGTTTTTGTTATTGCTTTTGGAAGTGCTTCAGCAAACAAGTTTCTTACTTTTCTAAGATTACCGACTTCTCATAGACATTTTCAACAAATATTCAACTCAGAGATGATTTTGATTCTATCTTATGAATTTTCTGATCCTTTATATACCGCATTTTATTTTTTTATGAGCTTACTTTGCTTCATCTTTAGTCGTCAAATTCAGTGACCAAGATAACGTAACGGCCTGAGCACTGAATATGACCTCTGTGCAGAAGAATTCCATTTCCACACAATATATTCACAGGGCTCGGTGAAGGCTGAAACCACTCTTCAACTCCTTCCCCTTAGTTATCAACTAACAAAGCAATTCCTGATGCTTCATTGTATTTTTCCTGAATGGCTTTTTCATTAATTTCCATTCATGCCTTCTGATCTAATTAGGATAATTAGCCTGGGACTCACAATAAACAAAAGCAACAAACAAAAAGCCCACAAAATTGCAACTCAATAGCCTGCCTTTCATAGACTTTATGGATCTAGGTTTTTAGCTGCATTCATAGCTCATAATCTCTAATCTTAACATCAATCTCATTGTTCTACTCAGTTACAGCTGCTGTCTACTGAGAAGTAACACAGGTTCTGGAGAGCTTGTGGGAACTCGGAAGTTGCCCTATTCATTTTCATTAGTAAACTCAGAAGACAGAAATTTCACTAAAATTGCCAAGAGTGCACCTACTGTGCCTGGATGATTTATTATTAGATGTCATATTTCTTTTCAAAATGTGGTTAAAAGAACTCCAGAAAATCATGTGATTGTTTTACCTGAAATATTTTGTAATTTTATCACCTGTGCACTAAAATTGCTGACTTGAATCTCGATAGAATACCACAAAGCTTTGCAGGGCTGGAAGGGAAGGAGACAAAAAGCAAGAACCCATAAGTAGAAAAGAGTATAACACGGCTGGTTCCTGTGAAGATGACGAGAGAGGAGAAAGTGTACATCTTAAAAAGACAGTTTGCCATACCTAAAAAAATGGAAAAATGGTTGTTACTGAAAAACCAAGTTGTAAAATTTTGAGGCAATATACCAGCACCAAGGGGCAAACACTTTAACTTATAAAAGCAATTAACAAAACTGTTAGGCTGTGGTACTAGGCTAAATGGCCCGTCCCTGGCCTTGAGGAGCTAATTTCTTAGACACAATATTCAAGACCTTCCACACTGGACCCACTTACCTTTCAGGGCTCATTATCAACAATGCTGGACCAGGCAGCCCATACCAGCCCAAGATCCACACTTGAGCAACGAGGGGTAGGTCGCTCCGTAGTCCCAGTCCAGGCTGCACTTCTGGATCACCTGGGGAGCTTTTAAAAATTACTCCCAGGACCCAGCCCAAACTAACGAAATCAGAGTTTCCAGGAGTGGAGCCTTTGGGGTGATTTGAATGTGTAGGCTATGCTCAGAACCACTGCTCTCACCATATCGAACTATTTACCTTTCCCCAATCAAGTAATCTTTTTTCCTTTTTTGCTTATATTACTCTCCAAACCTACTTTAATAAAGTTTCTATTTCATTAGTCCAGGCTTCACTCAAATACCACGTTCATATAGCAATCCTTATATTCTTCCAGCTTTTCCTAAAACCCATGATTAGATAAGCTGGATGAGCTGAGAACTGGGAACCTAAACTGAATTGTACTAACCTTCTGCAGAAGTATCTGAGACATGTCACCATCCAGGCTTCGACATGTCACCATTAGCCTATACCGTTCTTAAAGAAATGACCCTGTCAAGTTCATCTTTTTGAAGGCTCTTTCACTAACTGTGAAGGTGTTTTCCAGGATGTGGGACATATCACAATTTCCTCTTCATGGTAAACTTCCAGGAGTAATGTCTTTTAGTTCTTGATTCCAAAAGGAGTGACACTTATGAACAACAGGCATTCTTTGGATCTTGGACACTAGGAAGCACATAACTGATCAATTTTGTCTTTACAAGTTTGCTATTAGAAAGTGTAAAGTCAATTTGTGACCTGTTGGTGGAATATATGGGCATTATTACATGCATGTTTTCATAATTCATATTTTGTTTCATGTTTCAGATTTCTGGCTTTGTTTTTTGCTTCCAACCTATATTTTTGATTACCCTTTTACTCCAGGTTTAATTTATGTCATCTTGATGTATTTCCTCCACTCATGTATTTTACCTTACATCATTTAGAGAACAATATGGTGAACAAGTTAAATAGAAAACAAATTTCCTTTAAGCTGCTCCTGTTATTTGTGTCAAAATTAGCCCTAAACTGTATCTCCATAATCCTGTCATTTTACCCAGATTGTAGCCTTAATTTTATTCTGTTTTATTCCGTAGAGTTATATTGACCTAGAGTTATATCTCCTAGATTCTAAGCATCTAAGACAAGAAACGTATCTTACTGACTAGAGTAAAACCCATGAAATTGACAAAGAGAAATTGGTCAATGGATATTTGTCACTATTTGCTCTAAAGAATACACAGCTAATGGGGCTGGCCCCGTGGCCGAGTGGTTAAGTTCGCGCGCTCCGCTGCAGGCGGCCCAGTGTTTCGTTGGTTCGAATCCTGGGCGCGGACATGGCACTGCTCATCAAACCACGCTGAGGCAGCATCCCACATGCCACAACTAGAAGGACCCACAATGAAGAATATACAACTATGTACCAGGGGGCTTTGGGGAGAAAAAGGAAAAAATAAAATCTTTAAAAAAAAAAAAAAAAAAGAATACACAGCTAATAAACATAATTTGAGCTCCAAATTTGTTATATACCAACTGGAGACCTTAAGCAAGTCACTTAACCTGTAAGGCCTCATTTTTCTAATTATAAAATAAGGAAGATTGAAAATGCTGCTTACCTCACAGGATTGTTAACATGAGGAAATAATACTTGTTAAATAACTTTTTTAACGGCAAGTACAACCTAAATATCAAACAAAGAATAGGTATAGAAAAGTCTCATCTGTGACATTCTTTACATATATATATATAATATGAATATATTTGAATATATATTATACATATATATGAATACACGCAGACACATATACATTGAAAGTCTAGAACCCTTGGACAATGCGTGAGACCATGGTTGAATAAGTAGACAGAAATGAGATCATTCGTAGCCTTTATAGCCAGGACAAAAGCTACTGGATCATATTCTAATAACAATGCATACAACTGAAGGATTTTGAGCAGGGGCATAATAAAATCACATTTAAGATTTTATAATCAGACTCTGGCTTTTGTGCTCAAGAAAGTGCTATGAGAAGGGGACAATGGAGGAAGCAAGGAGAGCTGTTAAGGAACTATTACAATAGCAAACCAGAAAGCAATATAGGCTTAAGGCAATCTTATATAATGGTATAGCCGCACTGAGATAGAAAGCCATTTTCATTCACATTAAATTGCTTATATATATGGCTCCATTTGTCTCTTTGGAAGCATCTTCTCTGTATAAGTAATTAAAATAATTTCAAGCAAAATATTTTATCCTTTCACAATATTGACTATATTAGCAGTCTTAGAAACTAAAAATGTTTTTACAGCTGAACTTCAACTCTTGAAGAAGAAAATATGCTTAACTTCTAAAGCTCCAAACTTAAAATTAAGGATTAAAAGATCCTCAAAATCTCCCTCAAACAGGCCATCACTAATTGGCACTTAATTTCACCTTGCAGTAATAAAATATTGTTGACATTCCTCATCAGCACAAATTACTTGCTCTGAGGTGAGAGCAAGGGACCATGGGGGATATGGGTTCAACAGTTAGGGGTGTGTGGGCAGTGTGAGGTGTGATATGAAGGTGAGTGCGCCAGAATCTTTCAAATCCACTACCAATAAGAAATGTACTAGCCCTTAGCCATGGCAAAGTGCACAGGGAATCCATGAGGTGGGAAGCCCCAGTGAGCACAGTGGATGATGGGGTGGTAATGACAGCAAACAGAAGAGCAAATCGATGAAATAAAAAGAATATTGGCTTCGGCCAATCAAGGACACATTGGATCATTCCCAGCATTATCATTTTCTAACTGGAGAATTTTGAGCAGTTAAACTTTGAACTTTAATTTTTCATTTGCAGAAGAAGAAACTCACCCTTGCAGTGTTATTGTGAGAGCTAATAAAATGATGCATGTAAATTGTCTAGTACCATGCCTAGCACGTGGTTGTACTCATTACGATTATAGATATCAACACTCAAGAATTATGTTCAGAAGCTGATATGCGTCACCCCAAAAATTGTATTACAAATCTATTTTCTAAGTTCTCTCTATTATTTTCTAACTTCATCCTAAGTCATGGTTCCTTTGAGGACTGTCTATCCATGGGCATGCAGTAAATCTGTGGCAACAGAAAAGTAAAGCTACTTCAATGGCTTTGAGAAGAAAGAAAAGGAAGGAAGGAATAAAGGAAAGAAAGAAAGAGAGAGAGAGAGAGAAAGAAAGGAAAGGAAAGAAAGAGAAAGAAAAAGGAAAGAAGGAAGGAAGGAAAGAAGGAAAGGAAGGAAGGAAGAAAGAAAGAAAGAAAGAAAGAAAGAAAGAAAGAAAGAAAGGGAAAGAAAGGAAGGAAGAAAGAAAAAGGAAGGAAGGAAACAGAGAGAGGGAGGGAGGAAGAAAAAACAGAAAGGAAAGGAAGAAAGAAAAGGAAGAGAAGAGAGGGCAAGAGGGAGGAAGAATTAAAGAGAAGAATATCATTTCTTTTGAAAAGAACCCTTTTTCACTGTATATTCTAAACTTAATTCCTCATACTTGCTTTTCTTTTGGATAAGAATTCATCTCAACAACTATTTCCTCTATTTTTAGATGATGCCTACACTATCCTAAAAGATAAGTATAACATTTGCCTTGTGTTTTCATGAGATTTGTTTACATTAAGAAAAAAAGCACAAAATTTACATACTATTAATATTCGTTAATCACATCTTGAGAAGGAAAGACAAACAGCTGCCACTTAATTACCACAATTATGCCAGGTAGGCATCTCTTTACCAATGAGGAAATGGAGTCTCAGTGCCAACATTCCCACCCAGGCCTTTCTGACACCAAGGCTTCTGCTCATTCCGTTAGTGTACCTGCCACACTCAACTCCTGGTATTATTCAAGTCTTTTGCTGTTATGTATATTAATCAGTATATCTATCAACAACGCAGTGTTGTGAGCTTTTCTTCTATATTTATGCTTCTTTTTTTATTCTTTTGGAACACATTACTTTGCTAGATGGATATAATGTTGATCAGTAATAGCAGAAAGTCTTATCTTACTACCTTTAATGAAAATTCGTCTAATTTCTCAAACTCAAGTCTCATATTTGCTTTAGGTTTCTGTTAGATACAGTTTTTTTGTTATCTGTTCTTTTCTTTTGTAGACTGGCCCTGAGGTAATGTCTGCTGCCAATCTTTTTTTGTTGTTCTTTTTTTTCTTCTTCTCCCCAAAGCGCCCCAGTACATAGTTGTATATTCTAGTTGTAGGTCCCTCTAGTTCTGCTATGTGGGATGCCACCTCAGCATGGCTTGATGAGCGGTGCTACGTCCACACCCAGGAGGTGAACCAGAGAAACACTGGGCCACCAAAGTGGAGCATGCAAATATAACCACTCGGCCATGGGGCCGGCCCCTAGATACAGTTTTTCAAGTAAAAAATGTTTGTAAGTTTGTTATTTCTGGCTTCCTAAGAGCTATCAGGAATGGGTATTGAAATTTTTCTTTTAAAACAAGGTTTAATACCTATTGAGATAACCATACGGTTGTCCTCCTTTTATCTGATAATAGAGTGATACACATTGATGAAATTCGTAAATCAGAACAATTCTTGCATTCCTAGGAAAATAATAACTATTATTTATTGAAAAATCTCTACATATCAAGCACTGTGTTAAGCATTTTGACATGGATCATTTTATTTAATCCTCATAATAGCTCTCTGAGAAGGTATAGTGTGTTGAATGTTGATCCCAGAAAGATATGTCCATGTAATAACCTTCAGAACCTGTGAATGTGACCTTTTTGGGAAAAAGGTCTTTGAGGATGTAATTAAGAATCTCAAGAGTAAATCATCCTGGATTATCCAATGACAAGTGTCCTTATAAGAGAATGGTAAATGGATATTTGGCACACAGAGGAGAAGGCCATGTGAAGATGGAGGCAGAGATTGGAAGGAGCCTATGAAGCCAGCCAAAGCTGGAAGAGTTACGGAACAGATTTTCCTATAGACCCCCCCGAGGGAGTCCCAAGGGGACACCTTGATTTCAGACTTTCAGCCTCTAAAACTGTGAGAGAATAAATTTTGGTTGTTTAAGCCATGTAGTTTGTGTAATTGGTTACAGCAGCCACAGGTAGCTAATACAGAAGGTTACTAATATTATCATCCCAAATTTGATATCAAAAAACCTACACTTATATTTCAGCCTCCTGGAATATAGCAGACTACATACTGAAAAAATAAAAATAATTAAAAATTAAAACTCCCACTAAAAAATAGAAACACTATACAATTTATACAAACACATCTTTTATGAATGGCCGATCTTTTAAAAATGTAAGGAAAACCTCTAATGGCCAACAGAAAGACCGATGAGCTGAAACATGACAATATCTCAGGGAATAAGATTTTGGAGTCTGGATTCCAGTAGTTTAAGATGGGACTTTAAAGCCAGGAAACTTATTGAAATTGGAAAAATTTTGTGACATACACCTTAGGATTGGTAGAGAAAGCAAGACAAAAAGCTTCAAGTGAATATTGATGAATAAACTGTTCCGATGAGATTCAAGCTGTTTGTTTTAATGAGCAAAGTATTTTTCCTGCAAAATAATATTTTGTACCTGGATAAATTAGTTTGAAAGAATTTCCTTAAGCAAACAGTGAAGTTATTTATTGGTTTGCAGACTTATCTTCCTGGGGCAAGAATTTCCTGGAGAAAAAAGTGCAACTATATTGACACATGAAAGCAGAAAATTATATTTGGTTTCATATCACATTTAAAATAATACATATCTAAACTTGTGAGATGCAACTAAAGCAGAGTTTAAAGGCAAACTCATAGGCTCAAAGACACAGATTAGAAAAGAGAGAAAGACTGAAAATAAATGACCTAAGTGTCCATGTTGTTGTGCAATCATCACCACCAACCATCTCCAGAACGTTTTCATCTTCCCCAAGATGAAACTCTGTACACATTAAACACTAACTCAGCATTCCTCCCTCTTCCCAGCCCCTGGAAACTCCATTCTAAAGATTTTATTTTTCCTTTTTCTCCCCAAAGCCCCCCGGTACATAGTTGTATATTTTTAGTTGTGAGTTTGCCTTTAAACTCTGCTTTAGTTGCATCTCACAAGTTTAGATAGGTGAGTTCTTCTAGTTGTGGCATGTGGAATGCCACCTCAACATGGCTTGATGAGCAGTGCCCTGTCCGCGGCCAGGATCTGAACCAGTGAAACCCTGGGCCACTGCAGTGGAGCACACAAACTTAACCACTCGGCCACAGGGCCGGCCCCCCAATCCTCCTCTTTTTGCTGAGGAAGATTGTTGCTGAGCTAACATCTGTGCCCATCTTCCTCTACTTTATAAGTGGGATGCCTGTCACAGCATGGCTTTTGGTAAAATATGCATACTGTTTTCCACAGCAGCTGCATCATTTTATATATCTACTTACAGTGCGCTAATGTTCCAATTTCTGCACATCCTTGCCAACATTTGCTTTCTGTTTGTTTTTTTATAGGAGCCATACTAATGAGTGTGAAGTGCTATCTCATTGTGGTTTTGATTTGCATTTCCCTAATGACTAGAGATGTTGAGCATCTTTTCATGTGCTTATTAGCCATTTGTACATCTTCTTTGAAGAAATATCTAATCAAGTCCTTTGCCTATCTTTTAATTAGGCTGTTTGTTTTTTTTATTTTTGAACTGTAGTTCTTTCTATATTCTGGAAATCAATCTCTTATCATCTACAAGATTTTCAGGACCCAAAGACTTTTGTGTCAATCAGAGAGACAAAACCAGTAGGAGATACACATTAAGAGATTTATTGTGGGGACACCCAGTTGTGTAGTGGTTGGGTTCACATGCTCTGCTTTGGCAGCCTGGGGTTTGCTAGTTTGAATCCTGGGCATGGACCTACACACTGCACATCAAGCCATGTTGTGGCGACATCCCACATATGAACTAGTGGAAGATTGGTATAGATGTTAGCTCAGCAACAATCTTTCTCAAGCAAAAAAGAGGACGATTGGTAACAGATGTTAGCTCAGGGCTAATCTTCCTCACCAAAAAAAAAAGAGAGAGAGACTTATTGCAAAGAATTGAGTTAGGTGATTTTGAGGGGACTGGCAAGGCATGTCTGAAATCCATAGGGCAAGACCTCCGAAAGAGGAGGTTGGAACTCATAGGTGTGAGGTGAAATTGCTATCCACAGATGGAATTTATACTTTCTGAGGGAAGGCTCAATTCTGCTCGTAGGACCCTTCAATTGATTGAATCAGGCTCACTCAAGATAATCTATGATAATCATTCAATAAATCTTTTAAGATAATCTCCCTTAGTTAAAATCAACTGATTATGAACTTTAATCACATCTATACAATACTTTCACAGGAACACCTAGGTTGATTAAATAACTGGGGACTATACACTACCCAAATTGATACATGAAACTGAGCATCACAAAGGTGATATAATCTACACCAAAGCCAGAAAAGAATAGTTAAAAAAATTACTGATCAATTTCAGTCATAAACTGAGATTAAAATTCCTCCCTAAAATCACAAAACAATAATAAAAATAGATAATAAATCAAATCCAGAAATATACAAAATGAAAAAAAGTCCCAAACATATTTATCTCTGTATGAAATTCTACAACTAAAAAACATTTGACTCCATATCTCTTTAAATTTTATTGCAAAGAATATACAATAGGCTGCCCTCATAAAGGCATAATATGTTCGTTATATCTCTTTTTAAGATGTTTCTTACTCTGATTATTCTTTGTTTAAATCAATGGAGTAACATTTAAAGTGAAAAAATGGTAAATATAATATATTCCCTTTACATTATTTCTTCTTCCTCAAGGTGAGCCCTACAATTATTCAGCATTGAAATTCCTCTGCTGTTCAGTTCACTAAATGATACTTTGTTCTCTAATTTACTGTGAATTACTACTTTAATTTGTGTAATAACAATTCTGAAAGAAGAAATGTTTATGGGGTTTTTTTCTGGAATTTAAATCATACTGTGCTTTTATACTACCATTTGTATCCATTTTTTCCAGCATCAAAGTATGAATCCATTTACCCTTTGTAATAATACTTATAAACATAAATATATGAACTAAAACATTTACCTATAAAATTAGACAAATGGAGAAAAAATGCTGTAAAAGCTATAATATTTAAAGGGACATTGACTTCAAATAGGATTTATCTTTTCAATAGTGAAGTTCATTATTACCAAAGTAGTATTTTAGTTGCAGAATTAGAACAAGAAGAATTCAAACTAAAGAGGGGCAACAATTTCCTAGAAAGGTATTGAAAAGGAAAAGTATTCATTTAACAAATATTTATTGCATGATTATTTAGTATCAGGCTTGTATTAAGGACTAGAGATAATAGACAAGGTATAATTCTTTTTTTAAAAATATTCTTATAAGTCTGATGATAAGGTGAAGACAAACATAGAAACTCATAATTACATTACTGTGTAATAAATGGTATAAAGGAAATATGCACAGCATGGTATATATATATGACCATGTGAGAAGTAGAGGAACCATTAAAAACTTGGAGAAAATGATGCCAAATCCGAATCTGGAAGAGAAATACTAATTAGCTCACCCCTTAGGCCAATTACTGAGGTCAGTGGGATACAGTACTATTACTGACCAGACTATTTTGTTGTTAGGTGGCAAAATCTTCTAGGGGTAGGACTGGGGAGTAATGCATATTGTGCAGGCAGATTAGTAGCAATGCCTTAGGGCAATTTAAGAGCTACCGTATTGCCCCTAGAATACTTGCTCAGAATATAAACTTTGTGTACAGAGGTTTGCTCCATTGGTTTCTGCAGAAATCTTTCCTCCAATATATTCTTTGATGCTGTGTCTGCCATTGGTTGTAGATTATTGCAATCTTCTGTCTCTTCAAAATGCATGCTAGTTGTCTGCATTGTTTCCATAGAGATGAGTGTCTTTGGAAACTTGAAGCGGTGCACAAGAGATCTTAGAACTAATTGTCATGTCCTGCAATTTAATTGGAACTGAAAATCCATCCCTTTTTTGTGCACCACGTTGTGTATAACACCATGATGTATAGCACACATTCCTCCAGCAACAGTAACTCGGGACATTGGTGCTTCAACACTTTGTACTCAATACCTTGTGGGTTATACGGAGATTTCATGTAAGATCCCTTCGGTGGCTGTCTATTTGCTTGGTATTTTCAATTTCTCTTCTCAATTAATACTGTGATACAAAGTGCAATGTTCTTCTTACGCAACAATCTCACCTCTAAATTCAGGAATAACGTGCTTACATTTTGGGCTAAGGTAATGCTTTGCCCTTCCAGCTATATCATTCTGCATTGTTTTATTCTATCTTGGAATGCCTGAGATGACCTCTTCTGTGCACCCACCAATCTCTGCTGCCTTGCCAGAGACTTAAACTGCAGTGCTTCATTAGCATTATGGATCTCTAGTCCACAACCAGCATCTCATCCTTAATAGTTGATCTTCGTCATTCTATGACCTGGTAGCTGAACTTTCCCACTGTAGCTTCTGTTAACAGAGCTAAGCTCCTGACAAACCCATAAAGCAATTGATTTTTTTATTTGTTTTTGTTTCTTAGTGATTCTCTGCTTGAAATAAAGAGGTCAAGGATAGGCATCGTCCCCTTTCCAAATCCTAGAATATCCACCTCAAGAATCTCAACTTAAACACACTTGGTACAACGTATTTTTGCATTTTGTGTTTTTTAATCTCCTTGTATTGCCTTTTATTAACAGAGTGAAAAATTCTAAGTACTGACATGAAAATTCCTTAGAGAAGAAATAAATCACCAGCTGTTTACTTGTAAGTCTCGATTTGCCAAGTCCAGAATGACAGTAATCTCTTTAAGGACTTGGAAGAAAAAGACAATAATTATATTTGTTTTACTTTGGCATGTAAAACAAAATAAAAATGTTTCTTTCATCAAAAACGAAAGCCAAGATGTTTTAATTAACAAGGGGATGCCAATTATTCTAAAAATAAAACATTCTTATTCTTCCATAATTAGGGTTAATATTTTTTTCTTTAATAACTTGCTGAGCATAGAAAGGAGAGTTATGTGCTAGATGCTTTATGGGTAGAGCTTTATAATGTCATGATTTTCTGCAGCACTGTAAACCTACCAAAAAAACATAGTAAATTGTATTGACAAGGTTTTCATGCTTAAGCCTACATTTTATTGTACCATTATCCCTGAATAAATTGAGCCACAATATTTCACTAGACTGGACAGATACATTATTGAACACAAAATAATATCAAAGTCCATTCAATAGTTTTAGGAAAGAGGATCAATATTAGGTTTTGCAGGTTTTTATAAAAAAATACTTTCTATATCATAGATATATCTTTTATAATAAGATTCATTTTTAAAGTACCCAAAATGAGTAGATTTTTTTTTAAGAGATGCATTTTAAAGGCATCGTTTTTCATAAGGCTTTAATATTTAGATTCATTCTATTTGGAGGAGAGGGGGCTCACAGGCAGACTTGCAAAACACATGTCAGATTTGGATTCGGAAATAGTTCTGACAACAGTTCTGTTAAATCATCTATTACTTACTGGGCGATATGCAATTTAGTCACAGTAAAGCATCTTGGAAAGAAATTCCTCCCAAACACCTCCCATTTTCCACCATTAGAGATGCTCATTTGTCACAGAGAGCCTAAAGGTTTACAGAGCTTTTATAAGAGGAAAAACTGGATATTCCATGTAAACATTAATCATAAAGTAGAAGGAGCTGGATTGATATCAGACAAAGTAGACTTCAGAACAAGTAATACTACCAGGGACATTACGTAATTATAAAAGGGTCAATTCATTAAGACAAGGTAACAACCCTAAACATGTGCCGACTAATTACAGTGCTTCAAAATAAACAAAGCAAAAGCTGATAGAAATGAGAGGAGAAACAGACAAATGCACAGTTGCTATTGGAGACATCCCCATTCATCTCAGTAATTGACAGAGCAGACAGAAAATGAGGGAGGATATAGAAAACTTCAACAGCAGCATCTACCAACTTGTCCTAATTGGGCTTCTATTCTAATGGATAGAAGACTCCAACCAACAAGAAAACACATTCTTTTCAAAGACACATGGAACACTCACTCGGATAGACTGGGAGATCCTTCCCAACTTTGGTTGGGTATTTAAACCTGAAATGCTCAATAGCGATGTAAAAAGCATTAGTTCATTGGACAATTGTCAGCATCTGATGATGAAAATGGTTGGATTCCAGTTGGTTCTATCCATCTTGCCCCTTAATACCTAGTTTCCAAGTGGTGTATTACAGGAAAGCAAGCCCCAGACTTCATTCTGTCAATCCCACCGACATCCAAGAGCAAGTAGGCAGAAAATCAGCCATATCACCTCTTCCTACTTTGAACGCTTGGATGCTGACAAGCACACTGTACAAAAGGTTCACTCCAAAGCAGATGCAATATTTTGCCAATAGGATCAGCAAATGCTCTTGTTATATCAGGTTACACAATCATTATCTGTGAGGGTGGGGTCACAGGATCCAAGGGAGCCCTTGACCTAAGGGATTACCTGACAAGATTAGGATGCAGCTCTCTGAGACACTTATACCTCCGTTATTCAAGGGCAATAGAGCCCGCAAAACCTTTCTTGCCTACCACACATCTTGAACCTTGCTCACTTCACCAGTGAAATAATTTTCCCCATATTCCATATGCTAATTAACAATGGCACTGGTTTACATTTAAATATCAATATTTGAAAACTTGCTCTGTCCATCTTTCCAGCATAAACTGCTGACTGAGGGAATTCAAAGGCTAACCAGCCACTTCTCAGGTATAGATTAACGTTAATTTATACTTACACATATTTCACAATCTACACTAATTATAAATAAATATATTCAGTTGGGTGATCCAATAGTATATAAATCAATCTATAAAAACTATGCTAAAATACTTTAAACAAAATTACCAAAACAATCTCATAATAGAGGTGGAGGTGGGAGGCTCAGAGCAGTAAAATGAATTTATGATGCCAAAATGAAATCATGGGAATTTAGGTAAACCAATGTCAGCAAAAAAACAGCTTTTTGATATTTTTTTCTACCCTCTTTTAATAATTGTCCTTTAATTACCACTCTAGTTTTTCTGAAAGCAAAGAACAAACTTGCTGTCTGTAGTTAATAGGACTTACCTTCTTTCAGCATCTATTAAAATGCTGTTTAATTAAAGGTAATAATGATTTTTAAAATCAATATTTGTTTGACGGTGGAATGTAATTATCTTACTTTAGTAGTGTAGGAAAAATATTCTTATTGCACCACATTTATAAAAAAATCCTATTAACATAGGACATATTATTAGCTGCAATTCCATCGATGTTTTTTTATTTCAATCATGGACAATTACATCACTAAATTGTGTTCATTTGACTGTGCCGTTGAAAAACTCTTACCTCCCACATTCCAATTTTCACACCTACTCTTTGCTCTTCATTTTGTATATATCATTTAGTTCATCATTCAGCTTCCACAGACATTTATCTATTTACGTTTGTCAAACTTCTTCAAGGATTTCCTCTAGCGGTAGAGAAAAATATGCCACCACTGGCTCAAGTTTTCCTTGAAGGCTTTCATTTGATCTTAAAAGTCCATATGAATTTTGGGTTTAAATACACAATATATCAATGTTAATTTTTATACAAGTGTTAATATTTAAAACCCTAATCACTTAAATCACGTTTACCATGTAGCTTCACAAGATTCTGGCTTCTCTATGTGCTCCCAACTTAATTTGGAATCCAAAACTTAGAGGATACAGCTAAAAACAAATTTAGAGGTCATTGTGAAGAGTGGGAAATGTTTCAGGAACCTACTATTTTTTATTAGTAGCCTTAAGGGGCCATAAAAGGGAGAGAAAATGGAGTCACCAAGTTTATAAACTCCACTTTTCCTAACTCTGTTTCAGAATGCCTGTCTCGAGAAGAAGCAGAGGCATATTAGAAGCGAATATTGTTGCAGTAATCCAGGAAGAATTAATTCCATACGGAGGCGACCAGCGCACTCAAGAATCTCTGGAGTACCCTTTATTCCTAAAAAGCCAGATTGCAGGAATCACCTCCCAGGTTTACACTCGTAAGGCCACGAAGACTGCCTCTGGATTCAATACTGACTGTGAAAAATAAGCATTTCATGCAGCTCATAGCTCTATTAGGATAAGTTGCCTTCTTGGAAGCCAAAGCAAGAAATATCTGGACAGTAGGGACTACCAAAGCCGCAGAAAACAATGTGATATTAGTCCTTGGGACGGAAACTGGGTGGCTAGAGGTCAGGACTAGGAAAGAGACTTCCCTCTCTGGTTCTCCTTGTTTGTTATGACTGTCTGTATCATGGACGTGTATTATCCCTTTTAGAAAATAAATTCGTAATAATTTTTAGTAAATAATTTTAAGATGTCATAAAAGAGGCAGCAAGTGGCTTTTTTGTGTCATCTATCACAATTTCAGCCTTAGGGTTCTCACCCAGACTGCTCTGGAAAAGCTCAAAGTCACACTAAATAAAGCTTCTATGCCTGACATTGCTTCATAATTGAGTGGCTACCTGGTTAGTCCTTGTGGTTGAAACAAGAGAAAAGGTATGAAAATGTGAAGGATAGGCTAAAGTTACCCACAAATTGCATATGCTCCCATTTATTTTAAAAAATGGAGGAAAAAGAATATATATGTATTTACTCGTTTATGCATAAACAATCTTTTGAAACTACAGATGCCTAAGACCTACAGTGACCTACGTTATATTCATTGCCCCAAATTGCATCTAATAAGTGGAAACCAACTATAATTTGCTTTTCAATGTACTTGTATTTATTATAGGATTATTCAAATTAACAAAAAGAACATCCAATACTAAATGAACTAATCTAAGCTATCTGTTAATACATACCCCAAGTCAGAGGTAAAGGCTGGTTGAGATCATAGGGGAAGGATGTACCACAATTATCCCCACAAAAAGTCCCCTCGACTCTCCAACCTCTCCCCTCTCATCCAAAGAGTGCACAGACGAGACAGCAGAGGATTGCAGTGAAAAGTCTCCAACAGAAACGGACTTTTGAAAGTTGCTCTCCCGACTTGTGATTCTCCATCTTTAGACTCAAAGCCATCAAGATTCACTGACCACAATCATTAAGGAGGCTGAACAGTAAAGAAATGCTTTATTAAGGACAAAGCACCAGAGTGGGACCTGTGTTAAAACAGAAGGAATATTGGGAGACGGAGCGTGAAACTCCACTTCTCCACTTGGCTTCGAAAAAACCTTTGACGTGCAGAACGTGATTGTCTCTCCTTGGTCAATCTGGGAGGTTTAGAGGGGAGAGCAACACTCATTATTCATTTTTTATTCCATAGCCATTTCAGTCCATTGCTGCCAAGGAGCAGAGGCATTGGCTAAATAACTTCTAATTACAAGTGTAAGAAAGCTTCAAGCGACTTCATAAAGATGTCATGGCACTATAGTGCATTAGTAAATCACCATAACTCCCCAGATCAAAGCCAATAAGCATAGGTCTATTTCTTTTTGAATTTTTATTTCAAGATATGAGTCCCCTGCCCATTCCAAAGGTCTATTTGAACACAATTTCAGCTCTTTTTTTCTTTCCCGAATAATACCTATAAAACCATTTATGTTCTTCCTCACCACAGGAAAAGTAAATCCCTTCTTATATATAAATACATATAACAATCTGTTTCAAAAACCCTTATTCCATACAGCCTCCACACAAGCAAACTTTTTTCTCCATTTCTCTGAGTTTTTTTTTCTTCTTTCTGTTTTCTCTGTGGCTAAAGTTGACCTACTGCATAGAACAAGACCTGTCACCTTCTGACTCACCCTCTCCCCCAAAGACACTGAAGAGCCTTGAGGAAATTCATGAAGCATCATTAAGCACTGAGTTAAAACTCTCAAAGGAAAAAAAAATGTGTTTCATTATAATCAAGTCAGAAAATAGATTTGTCCTCCATTCTTTCTGTAATGGCAAACACCTGCGCTATCTTAGACTAGTCGCTAGACTCAGTGACGTGTGTGTTCATCCAAGGTGCTTATTTTGACTATGAAGTGACAATGAACACCACACCACTTAAGCCTGGTCTGGATGACTTGCTCCCTTTAAATCACTGTTCAGACACTCCTCACCCCCAACTTCAGTCTTTGCCCTATACCCACCCTCCTTGTCTAGTTTTAGAAACAGCTATCAGTTACTTCTTCACTGGATCCAACTTCGGCATTCTTATATATGGTTTCTACGGCACTGGTCCTCCAATGTAAATGTACATATGAATGATCTGGGTATTTTGTTAAAATTTTGATTCTATGTCAGCAGATCTAGAGTGAGGGCCAAAAATTTTCCTTCCCGACAAACTCCCAGGTGGGGTGAGGGCTACTGATCCGAGATCACACTTGGGTTTAAAATGTTCTATTGTAATCCTTTATAGGGTTTTTGTTTCCAAACATGAGCTCTAGAGGATACATTTTACATAGTTACTTATGCATCATTTCTGCCACATAAATGGCCAAATCAGTCCATCAGAGAATAGTGGTTGAATACCTACTTCAAAGTCCTTAGTCAAACATCTTCATGTTAGCTTGGTCAATGTTTTCTAAAGCATTTGTCATTTCAAAATCCAAAAGACTTCTGTCCAAGTCTTTCAAAGGCCGTCAGTAGCCCATCAGTCATTAATATTCTTCTCTCTCCTTATCACCTCATCCCCAAGTTATATTAATATAAGATTTAACATTTAATTCTCTGCAGATGGAGTTCAGGGCCAAAGAGGCTTTCCAGTGTCCTCAAATGTATTTATTTATTTACTCAACAAATATTTACTGAGCACATACTGTGTGTCAGGCACTGTCTTGCGCAATGTCTACAGATAACCACCAAACACAGACAAGCAAAGTTCCTGATGTTATGGAGTTCCCATTTCATATGGGTATGTGATAGACAATAAAAACATAAAAATATGAATCATTTCAGATAGCCATAAGAAAATGACTAAAGTGAAACAACATAATAGGATAGAGCTTGACTGAAACCTTCTAGTTCAGAAAGGATGATTAGGAAAAACCTTTCTGCGGTGATCTCATTAGAGCCGAGATGTAAATGATGAGAAGTCAACCATGGGAAGATCTGAAAGAGCATTCTATTGATCTAATTTCCATGATTTATTCTGTAGACCGTGTCCCTCCAAGTAGTAGTTGCGTGTGCAGTTTTCCGTGGGTCTCATTGAGTGTGTGTGAAAAGGCCAATTTGCAAATCTAGTTGGTGTTCAATTATCTCTTCTCAAGCCTACATTTTTAGCGCTTTACAAGAAAAGATTGATGTAGGCTGCCTGCCCGAGGATTGCCTTGTCAAGGATAAAGGGCGGAGTGTAGCTGCAGATTTCCATAATCCAGGAGCAAACTCCACATACAATATTTAAGCCTATCATGAATTCTTGGAAGGGAGGAAAAACTCTCTTTGATAAGCACTTGTTGAGCACTTGTTATTCAAGAAAAAAATATGTTTTTTTGATAAAAGAAAATGTGGATATGTAGAGATAAATACGATATGGATTCTGTCTCAAAGAGCTTACAGATAAACTAAAAAGTTTTTAAAAAGTGAGAAACTAGAAGCATAAAGCGATGGGAACAATTCTTTTGAAGAAAAGGTGATTAATTTCCACCAGGAGAATCTGTAAATGCTCCAATGAGAAGTTAGGATGTGACCTAAGTCTTGAAATATGAAACATGAGACATCATATCAATAGATAGTATTAAAGGTCATAGAACTACATGATATCAGTTAGGGAGTAAGTGGAGGGAATAAAAAAAAAAAGCCTAAGGATTGAACCCCCTGCACAATGGCGTTAACGGCCTTGAAGATGAGGAGGCACGATAAACGGAGATTTCAACCATGTCAATTGATGCATAGATCCAGTAAGATGAGCAGTGAAAACTGACCTTTGGATTTAGGTATTTGGAAGTAACTGGTGACCTCAAAAAGATGTTTTTCAATGGAGAGTAGAAAAGAACGATTTATTGAAATGGATTCAAGAGAAAAATGCAAGAAGAACTGAAAATTGACATTACAGATCAGTGCTTCTCAAACTTTAATGTCATTTTGAATCTTGGAGATCCTCTAAAATGTAGTTTCTGATTCAATAGGTCCAGAGCAAGACCTGAGAGTCTGTATTTCTACCAAGCTCCTAGGTGATGGTGATACTGTTGGCTGATCATGATTTGAGTAGCAAAAGAAGAGAATCTTTCAGGAGTTTTCTATAAAAGGAAGCAAGGAAATGGGGTGGGTGAGCAAAGTAACTGGAGAGGATGTAGGGTCAAGAGAATTATTTTTAGTATTCTCATTATCACAGCAAGAGTGCTTGCATACCAATGGGAATGATCCAAAGTTGAGAGAAAATCAATGGAGGATGGAGGAGAGAGGGGATCACTGTTTGAACAATGTCCTTGAGTAGTCAAGGAAAAACCGCATCCAGTGATAAACGAAGGGGAAGCCCTGGATGGAAGCACAGATAGTTCAGCCACATTACCAAGGTGGGATGCAAAATTCCTTGGTATACATGCATATGAGTTGGATGGTTGAATGCACAGAGGTTCTCTTCCAATTGTTTTTATTTCTCAGTGTAACGAGATGCTTAGCTGATAGGACTGGGGAAAAGATGATAGAGGTTTGAGGAAAGAGAGGACAGTATGAAATAATCTGAGATTGGGGAGGGAAGAATGAATAGGTGTAGCACAGAAGATTTTTAGGATAGAGAAATGACCCTACATGATACTGTAACAGTGGATGCATGCCAGTACACATTTGTTCAAACCCATGAGAATGTACAACATCAAGAATGAACCCTAACGTAAACTATGGACCTTGGGTGATAATGATGTGTCAATGTAGGTTCATTAGTTATAACGAGTGAATCACTCTGGTGAGGGATGTCGATAATGGGGGTGGCTATGCATGAGTTGGGGCAGGGGGTATATGGAAAATCTCTGTACCTTCTCTCAATTTTGCTGTGGACCTAAAACTGCTCAAAAAATTAAAGTTTATTAAATAATTAAATAATCCATGAGGAGGTAAACTGACTAGGGCAGTTGTTCTCAACCCTATCAGATCCAATGACCCCTTTTATAATACATATTTTTAACACCTTTGCTACTATTGTAAAAATAATGATTAATTTAACCTACCTACACACATATTTTCTGAATCAATATAATGCCCTCATCATAATATAAATAAATAAATAAAAGGAAATCGATTCATGATAAAATAACATGTGTTTCCATATGTGAATGCTCAGGCATGAGTATACAAGGCTAGGAGACCAAAAACTTCACAAAAATACCTGATGCCCTCTAGGGGGCGATACTACCCTTGGTGAGAATCATTATATTGCTTGGCATGACTAAATGTCCACTCGAAGCTAGTAATTAGGATTTCACGGAAACTCAATAACGCGTTGTGCGTTTTGTTCAGAGCAGGCCGAGTTGCATTTAACCAGGGTGGCAGCTTTACCGGAGGAGAAAATGGCCTGAGAAGGGAGTAAGGAAGTTTAAGGTCCAAATCCACAATGTCTTTCTGCAATTTCATAATGCAAAAGAGAATGGAAAAGGAACAGTTGGGGTTTTTTCATAAGGTGGTTCACAACTCTTTTGGCAGCAAAATTCAACCTAAATAGACACAAAGCTATTTAGAGCCTGTATGAATCCCTCTTATTTGGGAACAATCATCAGTTTCACTACAGAAGATATTATACAACATGGTATAGGAACTGTACTATCTTTTTAAGATTTAAAAAAAAAATCTGAACTTGGAAATACATCAGACCTCAGGAGGTTGGGATGAAGGATTATGACCTGTATACATAAGGGAATTAGTCAAATAATGGGCCATGTCATCCAAGATTGACCAGATAAGAAGAAAGGGCAAGAGCAGTTAAGGGACAATGAAGAGATGGAGAGTCACTGGATGGCAGATTGTTGGGTTAGAAGAACTGAAAGTGATCCAGGAAGATTGGAAGGGACAGCCAAGGAGTGAGATACTTATTAACTGAGAATATGAATACAGGGCAGTCACAGGTAATGATGAGTTTGGACAATGAGGTGCCTGAGGTGAAGAGGAAGCTTCCACGTGGATATTGAAATCACTAAGATGAATGCATCAAGGAGCAATGGTGGTTAATATAGTCTGATATCTTTTTTTTTTTCAGGTGAGGACCATTGTCCCTGAGCTAACATTTGTGGCAATCTTCCTCTATTTTGTGTGTAGGACACTGCCACAGCATGACCTGATGAGCAGTGTGTAGGTCTGCGCCCAGGATCCGAACCCAGGATCTGCCCGTGAGCCCTGGGCCACAAAGCAGAGCACAGGAACTTAACCACTATGCCACCAGGCCTGGCCCTAATCTGATATCTTGAGGTTCAAAAGAGCTGGTTGGTGTGACATATAGGAAGACAGAAAGGTGTAGAGGGAGCAATGAGAAAAAAGGAGAACACTCACTCCCTGGTGTGGGGTGACAGGTGTGAAGAGAAAACAGCCTCAAAGTGAGAGGGCTTCAGGAGAAGCCAGGTCCTGCGGTTTGTTAGGGCTAGAAGATGAATAGGTTGAGGACACAAAATATTTTGCTGATAATGGTCATCAGCATCTAAGAACACAGAGGAGGATTCGGGCGATTAAGGAAGGGTGTCAGATTGGCCCAATGAAGGAGAGGGACAGAGGCATATGGGGATGAGAGTCCAGTGTGGAAGAATGGCCTGGGAGCGTTTTGCCACTTGCAGAAACTGAGGCAAACTGGAGTCATGGGCTTAGTCCTAACGATACACATAAACACCAGCAGAATTTTGCAAATGAACGAGCTCTATTCACCTAAAACAAAATAGTTTGGGGGTCAGTAAACTTTTTCTGTAAAAGGCCAGATAATAAATATTTTAGGTTTTGTGTCCCAATTAGTCAACTCTGCTGTTGTAATGCAAAAGCAGCAGATCCAACAGGTAAATGAACGAGCACGGTTCTGTTCCAATGACATCTTATGTATGGTTATTGAACTTTTAATTTCATATAATCTTCGATCATTTTAAAATATAAAAATCTTTCTTAGCTCAAGTCAGGCAGAGTTCAGAATGAAGCAAAGAACCAGGCTTGTGATAATCTGGAGCAAAGAATTTCAAACAAGAAAGACCAGTGCAAAAATCCTGTCAGTGAGCCTGGCACAGTCATGGACAAACAAGGAGGATGGTTTGGCTTGAGAGGAAAAGGAATACAGTTGAGGCAGGAGGGGGAGGTAGAAGCCAGATCACAAGGTGCCTACTAAGATAAAAAGGAATTTGGATTTTTTGGGGGCTGGCCCCGTGGCCGAGTGGTTAAGTTCGCGCGCTCCGCTGCAGGCGGCCCAGTGTTTCGTTAGTTCGAATCCTGGGCGCGGACATGGCACTGCTCATCAGACCACGCTGAGGCAGCGTCCCACATGCCACAACTAGAAGAACCCACAACGAAGAATACACAACTATGTACCGGGGGGCTTTGGGGAGAAAAAGGAAAAAATAAAATCTTTAAAAAAAAAAAAAAAAGGAATTTGGATTTTTTTTCCAAGGGAGATGGGAAGCCATTGAAGAAAGTGGCATCTCATTGACCTTTTTAAAGGATCACTGGTGTAGATGTTTTCATTCTCTGGGTGGTGCTTCTTAATATTCATAATTTCAATCTCATCCAATTTATCTTTTTTCTTATATTCAATACGTTTTTTGTGTTGATTAAGAAAACTTTCTCAGCCTCCAAGTTAAGATGTTCTGTCATTTCCTTCTCAAAGTTGTATTTGCTTTTCACAATTATATCTACAATCCATAATTACAGCTACAATCTGGAACTTATTTTTGTGTGCCATGTGAGTTAGGAGTCAAGATGTTTTTTTCCACATGGATAGCCAGTTGTGTCAGCACTATTTTTGGATACACTACCCTCTTCCCACTGCCTCTTTCATCATGAGTCAGTGTCTCAGTTCATTGAGGCAGCTATCTCAAAATATCATAAACTAGGTGGCTTATCACCTTATGAGAAATTTATTTCTCATAGTTCTGGAGGCTGGAAGTCCAAGATAATGGTGTCATCATGGTCGTTCCGGTATGAGCCCTCTTCTGAGCTGCAGACTGCCAGCTTCTCATTGTGTCCTCACGTGGTGGAAAGAGAATGAGTCAGCTCACTGGCCTCTTCTTATAATGGTACTAATCCCACATATGTGGGCTCCCCTTCATGACCTAATTACCTCCAAAGGCCCGGCCTCCTAATACCATCATATTGGGGATTGGATTTCAACATGTGAATTTGGGGGGGAAACAGATCAGACTTGTTACCCCATGTCTAGGAGTCTGTTTCCGGGCTCTACTACCTTCTACATCTTTCCACCATTTTAACAAACTTTAGTCAAAATATTAAATGTTGCAAGTTAAAAAGATGAAATGTATAGCTAGAAAAATAATTCTTATATAGTTCACTCTCGATTCACTTTCTTGGGGATAAGATAAAGTATAACTGGAGAACTGAGGACCTACACTTTATTTATACAAAGAGGATCCTCTAAACCAACTGGTTTTAAAGCACTTTTGGGATTTTCTAAGCTCAAAAAGAAAAGATAAAATATTTAAGTTCTAAATTGCTGAGGTTGACATATTTACCCATTTTGATCCATTTCTAACCACACATGTAAACAAATTATTTAGAGCTGCATTTTTTGAACTTTTTTGATCGTGACAAATGCTGGTCACTACTCACTAATTGGTTCCAATTTGCAGTTTGAACAACATGAATTTAGATCTTAAAATTAAAAAACAAAAGACTGTACATGACTGTGTACCCCACAACTATTTAGTGTATACATTTTTCATTGCCCAAATAAGGCAGAATCGGTATAACTTACATGTTGACATTGATCATTTATTCTCAACCCTTCAAAAACAATACAAAACAGTAACCAAATTGTTCCACAATTCTCCTATGTAGACGTTATAGACGTTAAAAAGCCTGGAGGATTCAACGAGCCACAGTGATTTTTCTCCTGGGCAGAGGTGCATTTTACTGGTTTTCCACTTATCACAGTATAGATACAAAAGACCTCTAAACATAAGGTTAAATGCTGATTATGGGATATAGAATATTCCTAAAGGCCAAGGTAATTCTATATAGGGCAAGGTGACATTGAGTTTCCAAAAGGAAGGTTTCTTGAGAGGTGGCGACTCTTGATTTCTGTCTTGACAGACGTATAAATGTGGAATCAGGGTGGGGGTGAGTTTTTGGGAGGGTGGTGTTCCAGAGGCTATTTCAAGGCATAAATTACATTTTCTGGGCTAGACTGTGGAGCTTCTGTCTGTTGCATTAACTATGTCCTAAATGCAAAATGGCGTCTGGACTGGATTCTAGAACAGATTTTTTTTTTTTTTAAAGGAGATTAGTTGAAAAACTGATGAAGTCTAAATAAAATCTAGAGTTTGGTTAATGGTATTGAATTAATGTTGATTTCTTAATTTTGCTCAATGTGCGTTGGTTATGTAAGATGTTAACCTTAGGGACAGCTGTGTGAAGGAGTGTATGAGAACTCTATATCATCTTTGCAACTCTTCTTAAATCCAAAAATATCTCAAATAAAAAGTTTCAAAAAAGGCCATGCAATCTGAGATTGACTCAAAAATTTTTATGAGAAAATATGACAGATGATCTAAAGTAAGTTAGATCAAGCGCTAAAAATTTTCTCCAGGTGAGCCTGATTTTATATTATTTTATTTTTATTCATTTATTTATTTATTTTTGAGGAAGATTAGCCATGCGCTAACTACTGCCAGTCCTCCTCTTTTTGCTAAGGAAGACTGGCCCTGAGAGAACATCCATGCCCATCTTCCTCTACTTTATAGGTGGGACGCCTACCACAGCATGGCTTTTGCCAAGTGGTGCCAGGTCTGTACCCGGAATCCCAACCGGTGAACCTTGGGCTGCCGAGAAGTGGAACGTGTGAACTTAACTGCTGTGCCACCAGGCTGGCCCGAGCCTGATTTTAATAGGTTCTTGAATAGGAAGGGAGGTTATGTGGATAGTCCTTTTTTTTATTTTTTAAATTATTTTATTGAGGTCATATTGGTATAGCATTGTATAAATTTCAGGTATACATTATTATATATCAGTTTCTGTATAGACAGCATCGTGTTCCCCATCGATAGTCTAGTTTTTCATCTGTCGCCATACATATGTGCCCCTTTACCTCTTTCGCCCTCCCCCCACCCATTGCCCTCTAGCAACCACTAATCTGTTCTCCTTATCTATGTGTTTGTTTATCTTCCACATATAGTCCATTCTTAAGAGGAAGAAAGGATTTTATGAAACTCCCAAATAAGAATATTCACGAATCATTGTCAAAGTCCAAGGAGAATCTACGGTCTAAAAAATTGCCTTTAGGTCCCATCCTTAGGCCCAGTGCTGAATTCTCATAGAGACAATGAAATATGATGATATTTATGCAGATATAGCTTTCATCTAAAGAGTATAAAGAGTGTTGAAAATGTATGACCGGATGATGACAAATCTCATTCCTGTCAGTGTGAAGTACAAAACAGCTGCAATTCACATTTAAAAAAACACAGAGTCCACCTTCACTCATTTCACCCACACCCTACCCCAACCTCTGGGTGAAGGGGGCCAAAAGGTCCAAAGTTCCAGTTATAAAATAAATAAGTCCTGGAGACACAATGTACCATGGCGACTCCAGTTAATACCGCGCTGTATATTTGAATTTTGCTAAGAGAGTAAATCTTAAAAGTTCTCATCACACATGCAAAAAAATTTTAACTATGTGTTGTGCCGGATGTTAACCAGACTTACTGTGGTGATCATTTCGCAATATATACATCTATCAAATCATTATGTGTGCACTTGAAAGTAATATAATGTTCTATGTTAATTATATCAAAAAAATGCAAGGTTAAAATGTCTCTTCGTATGCCCCCTTGAAAAATATGTGCTACCAAGACATCAAATTCCAAGGGGAAACTTACATATGATTGATTGGCTTTTTTTGTAGGGAAACTGCAAAAACGTATTTTAAAAGCTCTTTAAACAATTGACTGAACTTGGAAAAATTAAATTTACCTTTAAATTTTGTGTTAGGATCTAAACTCTGGCCCATAAACTAATACTTGGGCTGCTTTGAATAAGGCATTTATCATTACCGACTTCCCATTTTCTTATATAAAATGGGTAATAACAAGTCAAAAGGTTGCTATCAAGATCAAATAAATATGTAAAAAGACATTATAAATTACAGAAAATAATAATGCAAGAGACTTTCTATGAAGGATATAGCCACGGAGTTTGTAAAATACCACAATATAATGTAAAATGCTACATCTCAAAGAGTTAAGCATGCTCAAGTTCAAATTTGAGTTTAGCTACTTACCAGCGCGTAAACTTCCTTTGTGTCTCAGAGTTATCATTTCAAAACACAAATAACATGATAATAATAATCATTTTATAAATTGAATTTCAAGATAGAATGAGATGGTGCATGCAAAGCATTCAATTAATATGAGCTAAATCAGATAGAGACATTGCAGCTCCAACAATGAAACTACTACGGTTTACAAGTTTAAGGTTAATACGCATTTATATAGGACGCATGCTTTCTTGTAATATTCCATTCCCATCCCTCTCGGAATGAGGATCTAACGTCTTACCATAACCTACAGGGCCCGGCGTCTGGCGCTGCACATTCCCTCTTGCTCTCATCTTTCTTTCACAGTGATTCAAATGCTCCGCTGTCAAGGAGATTCTGCCCTCCAAGCTGACTCTGCCCTCTGATGGAAGCTGCTCCACGGAAAACTTCGCTGAACTTCCGGATTCCGTCTCTGTCGGCTAGACGGGCTCTACCAACACCCAATACCTACCCCCTTCATTGTCCTAATAATAGCTGCATTTTGACATTGACAAAGCATCGTTAGTTTGTTATCAATCTTGATTGAAATATTTGATATTTTGTTCATCATGAATTTTTGCACTAATTTTTATTTTTAAAAATATTGCTTAAGGGGCTGGCCCAGTGGCACAGCGGTTAAGTTCCCACTTTCCACTCTGCAGCCGGGCTACACCGGTTCGGATCCCGGGTGCGGACATGGCTCCACTTGGCAAAAGCCATGCTGTGGTGGGCGTCCCACATATAAAGTGGAGGAAGATGGGCATGGACGTTAGCTCAGGGCCAGTCTTCCTCAACAAAAAGAGGAGGATTGGTAGCAGTTAGCTCAGGGCTAATCTTCCTCAAAAAATATATATTGCTTAAAATATTATCAATCTTAATTACTGAATTTTGGGCACCCCTTAAATTTTGCTGCTGGAAACCAGCGAGTTACTTGCCTCATCCTACTTCCTGCCCTGAAACTTTAGCCTGCAAATTCCAGGAGGGCATGGATCCACATCCCCAAGGCTGAGAACGGTGGCCTGTCTGCTGGAGAAACTCAAATATGTGTAAAGTGAATTAAAACATAATTACAGTTTTCAAAATCTAAGCTTTTTAAGGAAAATGTTGGTTTGTAACACAGAAATAAATTGTCAAAATACAGTTCTAAAAAACTGGTCATGATGTTATTGCAGAAGAACTACTATGACTAATTCCAGCAATCCGAAAAATTGCTTGTTTCCACGCACCCTCTTTGTGTCAGTTTCAAAAGGCAGCAGCTTTTGTTTTACGGTTTAATCGGTTCTCTAGCTCATTTTTTGGAGACATTCAATTCCTCTTGAGCTGTGTTCATATAACAACAGATGAGTTCCTTCCTTTTGGTTTACTTCTTCAGGGCCACAGAAAGGAAAACCGAAGCAAAATGGGAGCAAAAATAATTTGTGTGAGCTGTAAAATTTAGATTTTCTAAATATGTTGCCTCTAGTTTCCAGACAGAGTCACACTGACACAAACCAAGTGACCTGATGGGATCAGTAGAGGGGAAGGGGTTTATAAGTCAATCTAGTGGATTGTATGCACTGTCGCAAAATTTAAGGGAGTGATAACGAAAGGGTGTGGTCTGGCGAATTAGATGAAAGAAAGAATCTTCTGCTCCAGCTGTGACGGTGTGTGTGTGTCTGTCTCTCTTCACATCGCCATATATACATAAATAAATATAGTATATATTATATAAGTAATATATAAATGAAATATGTAATGATAAATAATATATAAACCATATATCATTTATTTATCTTTATTTATATATATCCTTTATATATATAAATGATGATGATGGAGAGAGAGAGAGACCTCCAGTGGGGAAAAGGGACTTTGAATGACCAATGACACTGCCACATAAAAGCTTAGAAGGAATGTTCTACTTGGAATTCTTTGGTTCATTGAAGTCATATTTCCTATTGAAACCCAAAACACTAACACTTGTATTACTGAAAAAAAAATAAAAAGTTGGTGCAAACCCCCTCTGAGAATTTGCGCAGTTTTTGGAGCACCCCAGCCATGCACCACAGACAGTAGAAGGGGTCATTTCTTACAATTTCTGCCTTCAGGAACTCACCTGCAAATGATATGTTCTTAGGTAAGGAGCTAAGGAAGCTTTATCTAACTTGGATTTCAAAGGGATAGGCCCCTGGTGTGCCTACTGCGGGAGATCAGGGAATCATATATTTAAAAAACAAAATAGTTTAAATATTTTCCCCATTGGAAATGATCTTTTACTTTTCAATTTCACAACCGCCGTTTAAAACGGATCCCAAAAAAAGAGTGGAGAACTGCTCCCAGGTATATATGTGAATGCAGGCAAGATTCAAGTCATAATTTAAGAGGTTTTTAAACATTGATTTGGTTTTTGTTTTAATGGTCTGTGTACTTATACGAACTATTAAACTTCACTAGACCATAGCCAATGGTGACGTTGACTGACCGCTGCTTTCAAAGGGAGTTGTGTTACCTTTAGAGAGATGAACAGTCACATTAATGTCTGAAAAAGAAAAAGCAGTAATAAGAGTTTTCCTGCGACTGGGGGTTGGGTGGGACGGGGAGTGGAGCCTGGGGGAGGGTTTCTGGGCAAGGTGTGGTGTGTGTTCGGGTCAACCTCTATTTCCAGGGGTTAGAAACTGCCTCCACCGCTTGAGTTTCATTTCATGGATATATAACCGCTTAAACAGGATTATAGCTACTTTTATTTGTTCGGTAGACATTTACTGAGTGCCTACTACATGCTAAAGCTAAGCGACTGGGATTCAAACAAGTTTGCCCACGTGGCGGAAGCCGGGGACCCCGCCGCTGGGAGAGGAGTCGCCTTGGCTCCGCCGGCTCTCAGTTGAAGGTGACCGCGAGCTGGCCGGGTCCAGGCGCCCAACCCCGACCCCGGGCCAGGAGTAAAGCCACGCCCAGCGCCACTCCCACCGCCATCTGATCCCTCAACCTTTAGAGGTTTGGTGGAGCCTTTCCTTGGAAAGTCTAACCTAATCTAGACAGAGTTGCAATGTAGGTGTAGCCTGATTAGTATGCGTCCATCAAAAGGAGGGTGGGTCTAACTGGTTGAGCGTACAGCCGAGTTGATTTCAACTCCTGCTGGGGACGCCAGTAGCAGCTGCTGCTTCGTCTTCCGTTTGAAAGGAAATGGAATAGCAAACATCAGAGTGCATCGCAGTAGCATGGGTAAGTCTTGTTACATGGAACTTGGTTTTTTTTCAGATCTGGAGGAAGGAGTGTGTACGGAGTTCACTACTTAGAATGTATTTTAACTGTGGATTCCGGTCAAAAGGTTTTGAAAACCACGAACGGGAAGCGTTTTATTATCCTAGAACCAGGTGGGGAGTGGACTTATGTTTAGACTGCGTTGACCTACAGCTGTCTTGGGCCACTGGCCTCAAACTTTTTTTTCTTTTTTAATTGAGGTAACATTGGTTTATAGCAGTAGGTAAATTTCGAGCGCACATTATATTTCCACTTCTATATACACTACATGTGTTCACCGCCAAAACGCCTCAAAGTTTTAAAACAGATAAAGGAGGAGAGTAAATACACTTTCAAGAGAGCAGATGCTGAGCTGAAAGTAGCTTGAAGTTGCTTTTTTTATTTTGTTTCAAACATCCATATAAATATATTTCATTTCAACATATGGCTAGGTCTATTTTCTATTAAAATGTTTAAATTATTTATTATCAAGAGACTGGACCTGTCTTCCCTTTCTCCTCTCCTCCAATTATCTCTAAATGGCACTGCCATCCACCCTATTAACCCACCAAAAACCTAGAACCACTCATTCTTGATCTTGGTTCCTTCACCCCCTTTATCCAGTCCACCAGCAAGTTTGAAAGATTCTATCTCCATTTTTCCTCTCTTCCCCCATTTCATTCTGCTGCCACCACCTGCTCCAAATGACTGGCATTCTTTTCCTGGATTACTAAATAGCCTAAAGGCTTTTTCTTGCCTCCCACAATCCGGTTTCCACACATCAGCCGGAATAATAATCTTGTAACCTAAACCAGAGCATGCTATTAAGAAACCCTGTAATGGTTCCCATTGGTTTGGGAATGAAATCCAAATGGCTCCTCTGAGCCACCAGATTCTGCACTCTCTTCCACCCTATCTCAGACCACTCCTGTCTCTGCCGGCCATACTCCATAATAAACATGGCTTCCTTTGTCCTCCGGCCTGCTGATCTCTTTGTACTTCCTGCCGTAGCCTGGCAAGCGTGCTCTTTTCCCACCTCTTCCCACTGGCTGATATTTTTCTTCTTTTTCGGGTCTGGGTCAAATTCCCCCTCCTTGGCAGCCTTTCCAGACAGTCTTTCTAAAGATGGCATCCTCCACTACCTTCCTCTCTCTTACTCTAATTGGTTTCATTTCATAGCATTTTTCACAATTGGAAAGTATTTTGTTTATTTACCATTTTATAGACATTTTGTTTATACATTGGTATATTTCACAGATAAAAGCTCCATGAAAACCAGGGACCTTGATCTTTTTCACTGCTTTAGGGTCAGCGCCCAGAACAATGGCGCTAAATATTCTTTACATGATTGAATAAATAAATAATACACCTTTAGGAGTACTTCTATCCCAGTTTGAGAAATAGAGAATTAGGTTAATCTCATGCCATTATTCATTTAACATCCAGATTTTGTCTTCATGCCATGTTTACCCAGTACATTCTTCCATGTAGTTATTTCTACCAACAGGAATGTACTTGTCATGTGAACAGGAGTTTTCCCATAATAAATTAATAAATTACCATTTCCATTTTATACATCATTCTCACAGCTTACGTATTGTATGAGAAATGGCATAATGCTTGGCTCCAACAAATAAGAATCTAGCTTAGAAAGGTAAGAGCTGTAATAATTAGTGTTCAGGTGGTGAACATGATGTAATGTATACAGAATTCAAAATATGATGTACATCCGAAAAAAATAAAAATTAAAAAAAAAAAAGAAAGGTAAGAGCTGTAGTTGGACCTTGGTAAATTCATAAAGAGAATACCTCTGAACCCTGATCTCTAGATGTCTTTCCAGATAACACCTTGGCATCATCATGATAACCAGCTTTTTGAAACTAATATGTTAAGTGTGTCTAAAGTCTCAAATAATTTTCTAGTAAATTAATTTTATAGGGTTGCCAAATCAGATATCGCCAGGATGACTAATGCATATTCATTAATTCATTTCATCAGACAAATGTGCTAAGTGCTGGGACACGTGAATAAAACAGAAGAGGACCTTGCCCTCTGCCAGCTTGCAGTCTAGTAGGTAAGACAGACCTTAATAATCCTTACCAACACCCATTTGACGCTCTGATCGGTGTCAGATAGGGACCATGGGGACCATTTAGCTTAGGACCTAACTGAGCGTTAGAATCAAGAGAAGCTTGCCTGAGGAAGTGATGTTTAAGCAAAGATCTGAAGTGTGGATGGGAAGTGAGCCTGTGTATGTTTGTGTGGTGTGCGTGTGTACGCACACGAGTGTGTACACCTGGTCATATGAGAAAGGAGAGAGAGGGCGGTAGTATTTTATCAAGAGGAAAGAGCACAGTGGGAGAGTTTGGCGGGAGGGAGGGCAATGAAATAGGAGAGCTGGAGATGGGAAGCAATAAGTTTGGAGAGAGAAAGCGGAGGCAAATCAAACTGCAGTTATTTTTAGGGACTAATTGGGGGAGGGGCTTTTGTCCTACTCAGCTTTAACCTACTCAACTGTCCGACTCAAACTTTAGACCGATTACTATTAATTTTGCTCCAAAGGTACTATATTCTTTAAATAAAATGATTCAAAAATTATTTTTAGCTGTGAGAACGAGATTTTACTAAGCAAATATTCCTGGACACAGCCTCCCTAGTTTATTTCACCTTTTTAAAGGACAGAATAAATAATAACACTTGTATCATTTAATATTATATATATTAACCTTTTATGTATATATAATGTATTATGTATATAACTATATATATCTATAAACAGCATGAAAATACTTTAAAATAGCCACATTTAAAAATGTCACCTCAGGGGCTGACCCGGTGGCATAGTGCTTATGTTCGCATGCTCTGTTTCGGTGGCCCAGGGTTCACAGGTTCAGATCGCAGGAGCGGACCTACACACCGCCCATCAAGCCACGCTGTGGTGGCATCCCACATACAAAATAGAGGAAGATTGGCCTGGATCTTAGCTCAGGGCCGATCTTCCTCACAAGAAAAATAACAATAAACATGTCATCTCAGGGGCCAGCCCTGTGGTATAGTGGTTAAGTTCAGCATGCTCCCCTTTGGCAGCCCAGGATTCACAGGTTCAGATCCTGGGTGTGGACCTATATACCACTCATCAAGCCATGCTACAGTGGCATCCTGCATAGAAAATAGAGGAAGACTGGCACAGATGTTAGCTTAGGGCTACTCTTCCTCAAGCAAAATGAAGAAGATTGGCAACAGATGCTAGCTCAAGGCCAATCTTCTTCACCAAAAAGAAAGCCACCTCAAAGGAATCATGCCATTTTCTTTTGGCAAAAAAATACATAGAATAAGCAAAATATGCTTTTCAATTGCTAAGGGGAGAGTTTTAAATTTCTTCTTAAACATATGTATACTTTTTTGTGTGCATGTGTGAGCAAGATTGGCCCTGAGCTAACATCTGTTGTCAATCCTCCTCTTTTTGCTTGAGAAAGATTGTCCTGAGCTAACACCTGTGCTACTCTTCCTCTATTTTATGTGGGATTCAGCACACCGTGACTTGACGAGTGGTGCTAGGTCCGTGCCCAGGATCTGAAGCTGCAAACCACGGGCCGCCAAAGCAGAGCATGCAAACTTAACTGCTACACCACCAGGCTGGCCCCAAACATGTGTATATTTTTATATGTAATAATACATACACATGTTAGAAGAAATTTAAAACTCTTCCCTTAGCAATTTATGTGTATTGTATATAAAACATTTATATATATTATATGTAAATTAGCATATAATTTTATTTATAATTTGTTTTAAATATATAATTTGCTTATACAACAAATAGCAATATTATGTATATATCATATATTTATATATAGTATGTATGTATATATATAAATATTTAAGAAGACATTTAAAACTCTTCCTTTAGCAATTGAAAAACATATGTTTTGTTTTTATGTATTTTTTTGCCAGAAGTAAATGGCATGAATGTTTTGAAATGGTATTTTTAGATGTGGCTGTCTAAAAATATTTTCAGGCTGTTAATTTTCACTCCACTACTTTCACATTTGCCCTTTTTAGAAAAGCATTTAATTTTTATTCCTTTAGCAGGACATCAGGACAATAAAACTGAGATCTTTTATAAGGCACACAGTTGTACCATTAAGCAAAAGGCTCTTAGAAAGAATATGATATGATCATTCTATAACTTTTATAATGGTGCTGTTAGATTTTTAAGAAAAAGATCCAGGGGCCGGCCCAGTGGTTAAGTTTTCATGCTCCACTTTGGCAGCCCAGGGTTTCACCGGTTCGGATCCTGGGCACAGACACGGCGCTGCTCGTCAGGCCATGTTGAGGTGGTGTCCCACATGCCACAACTAGAAGGATCCACAACTAAAATATACAACTATATACTGGGGGATTTGGGGAGAAAAAGCAGGAAAAAAAAAAAGAAAGAAGGGCAACAGTTGTTAGCTCAGGTGCCAATCTTTAAAAAAAAAAAAAGAAAAAGAAAAGAAAAAGATCGAGAACTATTTAGGGCCAAATTCCCCTGTTCCTTTATTTTGACTTGCACACATTAGAGATGGGAATGCATGGATTTCACGTCTTATTCTCTGGATCCCCATCTGCTAGAACAAGAGAGGGCAAATTACAGCCCATAGGCCTACTCTGGCTCCTGCTTGTTTTATTGGAACACAGCCATGCTCATCATTTATATGATGTCTACGGCTGCTTCCATGCTACAACGGTAGAGTTGAATTGCTGTGACATAGACCATAGGGCCCACAAAGCTTAAATCTGGCTCTTTACAGAAAAAGTTTGTCATCCTTGGCCTAGAATAGCACCTGGCACATAGCAAGATCCAACATACCCTTAGAGAATGAATACAGGGTCTGGCCCAGTGACACAGTGGATAAGTTCATGCACTCCGCTTTGGAGGCCTGGGGTTCTCCGGTTCGGATCCCAGGCGCAAACCTACACACGACTTGGCAAGCCATGCTGTGGCAGGCGTCCCACATACAAAGTAGAGGAGGATGGAGGTTAGCTCAGGGCCAGTCTTCCTCAGCAAAAGGAGGAGGATTGGCAGCAGATGTTAGCTCAGGGCTAATCTTCCTCAAAAACAAAACAAAACAGAGTGAATACAAAGGTAATAAAATAATACTAGCTCACATAAGCACTCAGCATTCACTCTGTGCCATGAACTATGCTAAACACTTTCTATGCATTATTTAATTTGAATTGCACATCAGTATTTCATAAGAAAATAGGCATATCTTGTTCCCTCACCTACTTCAAGTTTAAGTTAACTTGATAAAGATTTGCCTGATCGCCCTATCTAAAATTGCAAACTCCTGCTTTCCACCAGCCTCTGCTTATTCTGTAGCACTTCACCTTATAAAATATGACGTACATTAGTTATTTGGTATGCTCCTGAGAATGTATCCTCCATGAGGCATAGGACTTTTTTGCTTGTCTGCTTGCTGATGTATCTCAAGCCATGAGTAGCCTAGAGTTGGGCTAGTGCATAGTGAGTGCCCAGTACAAGCTAGGACATTAATTCGAGAGGTCAGATAACTCAGGGGGATACCCAGGTAAGAGCTGGTTATGACCCATGGCTTAGGTCACAGCCCATTCTCTTATCTTGAGGAGTTTGCCAAAGAAGATGCAAATTTAGTCATTCTGTTGTTGAAAAATGAGTTCTAGGCCATTTTTTGAGGTCATTTTCTGACAGTGGCTCTAACATTGAAATATATTTTACCTAACGGTTATTATCTCCAAGCAGGCGCTTGCTGAAGAAAATTTACCCAGATCACCCTTCTTGGAAGTGGTTCATATATCCTGGTTCAAACCTTCAAGGAGGAAGCAGGCAGGTCGACATGGACCAGCAACTGAAGAAAAGGGCAAAGACACAAGAAGGGAAAGGCCTGGGTAGAAGAGCCGTCGTCGCTGGGGATAAGCCACAGCGAGCCCAGGCCAGCCCAGCCCGGCAGGAATCTCTCGACATGACGTGGGCCTTAGGTGGTGAAGATGTGTACTGTGAGACTTGCCATCAGCTTGTTGGAGAGGATTCCTTCTGCGACTGTTACATAGAATGCATAATAAGAGGTGAGTTTTCTGAACCCATCCTGGAAGAAGACTTACTTCTTAAGTCCTTTGACTGCCTGACAGAAGGATCAGAACAAGACCTTTCTCAACAGCTTCTTACCGCCAGCTCTCTTCTCGAATGTTCTCTGGAATACGTGAAAACAGGGGCAAAACAAGACCTTCCCCAAGAGACTGTTGGCGAGAATTCACTTCTTGGGTATCCTGAGTACATGACAGGCAAGAGGCTTCCTCCTGGAGGAATATCCAGCGTTGACTTACCAGATCCCCAACAGCTCTCAGAATCTGCTAGAAAGAAGCCAGGAAAAAATCAAGAATGTGATGCTCCAGAAAAAATTGTTTGTCCTCAGAGCGGATGCACAAAAAAGTTGATGAATAAGGCTTCCCTGAGAAAGCATCTCCTCGTTCATGGGCCCCGAGATCACATATGTGCAGAATGTGGGAAAGCGTTCAATGAGAGCACAAAACTAAAAAGGCATTTCCTGGTTCATACTGGAGAGAAGCCATTTCAGTGCACTTTCGAAGGGTGTGGAAAACGCTTTTCCCTGGACTTCAACTTGCGTACACATGTACGCATCCACACCGGGGAGAAACGTTTTGTGTGTCCCTTCGAAGGCTGTCACAAGAGGTTTATTCAGTCAAACAACATGAAAGTTCACATCTTAACTCATGCAAAGACAAAAGGGAATCAATGAAAGAGAAGATGGAGAATAATCTTTTAACAGGATAATTATATTAACAAAAGAGTGATTGGGAACAAATATGCCCCATTGATTATTGCTTCAGGAAAGAATTTTTAAATCAATATTGCAACCTTAAAGGCATATTTTTTAATATTGCTAAGATGCTCCTATAGTTTGTGATGCCATTTTAGAACACCGTGTATTGAATTTTATTGTGCTTCCAATAGGAAGGTCAGTACGAACTTACTTCAAAAGTGTAAGCCTTAATACATTGCAAATTGGGCTATTGGATATGGGACTTAATTTCACATACTATAATTATAAAATTAATTGAGTGTTAAGTTTGTAGTTTCCAATCATTTAGCTTTTTTGCCTTTTAAGAATATACTTCATGCTACATGTGATAATCCTAGAGAATGAAAATTTTGCAGTAGATTGTCAATAAGTTGATGAGTACTTAAACATTTTTAAAAGTTAAGTATAATTTTTAATCATTTCTTTTTTGGTCGTTGTATCAAACTATGCTGCAATCACACAGCTAGATGTGAGTGGTTGTTTGACAGTGTCGATCAATCCATTTGAATCCATTTTAGATATTTTAAAATAAAAGGAAATAAAACCCCAGAAATGTGCTAAATTTGGATTAAAAAAGTCAAAGAAATAGGCATGAAAAAGAGATACTATTTGTTTGTCTTCAAAATTTGCAAAACATTGCAAAGATTGATAGTTCAGTAACGGTGCAGTGTCGGGGAGAAGTTACCCTTCTCTATGGTTGGTTACCGTGTAAATTGTGACAGCCGTTTTGGGGGTATTTTGCAAGAATGTTCTATCAGTTATCTAGGACTGTTGTAACAGTACCACCAACTGGGTAGCTTAAACAACAGAAATTTGTTGTCTCGTAATTCTGGAAGCTGGAAGTCCGAAAGCAAGGTGTTGGCAGGATTGGTTCCTTTTGAGGGTTGTGAAGGAAGGATATGTTCCAGGCTTCTCTTGACTTGTAGATGGCTATCTTCTTGTTTACATGGTGTTCTCGTTGTATCTTCATATTATCTTCTCTCTGTTCATGTCTGTGTCTGGATTTCCTTTTAAAAGGACCCCAGCCATGTTGGACTAGAATCCACTCTCATGACCTCATTTTAACATGATTCCCTTTGCAGAGACACCATCTCTAAATAAGGTCACATTCCCAGGTACTGGAGGTTAGGATCTGAACACAAATTTCGGGGGGTGCACAATTCAACCCATAGCATGCATTCATTTAGACTCAATAGTTTCACTTCTAGAACTCAATTCTATAGAATTTTGCACTAATGTACACAGATATTTGTTTAAGGATGGTAACTGAAGCATATTTTTAAGAGTAATAAATTCGTAACTTAAATGTCCATTAAGAGAGAACAGGTTGCATAAAGCGTGATACCTCTGTTCAATAGACAATGTGCAAATATTGTTAAAGGAAGCTTGGCTGTAAAGGGAAGGAAAGAGGACCACAGGTGGAGGGAAGCCAGAGAGTAAGAGAAAGTTTGTTGTTTTTTAATAGATGGGACAGAATCTAGCGTATTTATATGCTATGGAAGAAAATTCAGCGAAAGTGGTTAAAGGGGAAAATTGATCATCCAGAGATGGCAGGTAAAAATAAAACTATAGCCTAATACAAGGATTAACTTATTTTTATGATTATAAACTGAATCCCTCATTGGAATCACCTTGTAATAGGCAGAAAATATGTAGCTATCAAACTTGAAATGTCTTTTCCCCCAGAATCAATGTTGTAATCAGATATAGTTAGAATACCATATTTTTTTGATTTTAAGATTTAGGACACCACTGGAGGCAATGGTAATATATACCATGAACTTTTCAGGAAAAAAATCAACACAGTGTATAAAAAAGTCAACTTTAAGATTAATCTTGATTTTAGAAATGTGAAAAAGTAAAAACATGTATAACTTAAAAACGAAGAAAAAAATCCAGGGCTTACATTTTGACTTCCCAATGAACTATTTATTACTATGGACTGTTATGGAAATTTAATTTTTATTTATAATATATTTGGTATGGTATTTATACCATCATTTCTATAGGGATGTAGGTCCTCAATCTCTAAATTAAAAGGAACATTGGACACATAATCCATTCATAAGTTTGGAATGTCTCTAAATCAAACAGCTGAGGGTAGAATTTAGGATGGGAACTCGGTATTTGATCAAGATGATTTGGCACATGTTTGTCTAGTTTTGGCCTTGCCAGCAGTGCGTTTGATTCGGTCTTTATGGATTCCTGCTTCAGAGTTGGATTCAGACACAGCTCCTCTGAAGACTGAGCAAAAGGTGGGATTAGATAGAAAGCGGTCAAGAGCGGATAAAGTCAATGGCAGGGTTTAGGCTGCAAACTCTGGAGACCCAGGACTCAGAACATCAAGAGGGATCAAGGTTGACTTCCCCTGTGTGGAGGCTGGCTAAGAATGTCAGAGGAAGAGGGTGTGTGGGTTAGTTGATGAGGGTGTGTCATCTGAAACCTTCGTTAATGTTTTGGAAAAGACGTGTACATACGCTTTCCACGTTTGTATTTGAAGTAATAAGAATGAGCACAGGATGTATGAATGCAAATCCAGAGAAAACTGAAAAAGAAAATCAATGCTAGATGTTTACGTTTCCAGATACTGCCATTTTACAAACTCAAAATCCTGATGACTGAATAAATGTTTTTCTGTTTTCATGCTGGTATTTGGATTCACAGCCCATATCTTTTCTTTGTTTTTTAATGGCCAAACATTCACAGAAGATAACACTAGAGAAATACTTCCTACAAAAAAACCCTGAAAATCTTAAGGTCAAACCCATCACTTTCTTGGTTTCTCTAGCCCATAGGGCATAGTTCGTTGACACAACAAATTATGGAATGAATAAATGTATAAAAACGTAGCTTAATACACTTTTTAAAAACTAATATATAAAGTTGTAAGGATTATATATAATTCAAAACCAATAAAGCATTACTTGTTTTTATATGAAATCTGGTTACTGTGAAATAAAGGCGAACAACTTTACTAAAGTAATACATGCTCATTGAAAGAAAAAACACAGAAATATGTGCTTATTATTCATGCATACATCAATTCTTACTCCTCAAAAGTGATTACCACCATTAAAAGAGATTTTCAAAAGTTGTTACATTGTTTGATCATGTTTGTTTACTCTTTTTTTGAGGAAGATTAACCCTGAGCTAACATCTGCCGCCATTCCTCCTCTTTTTGCTGAGGAAGACTGGCCCTGAGCTAACATCCGTGCCCATCATCCTGTACTTTATTTGTGGGACACCTTCCACAGCATGGCTTGACAAGTGGTGTGTAGATCTGCACCCGGAATCCAGCCCGGCGAATCCCTGGCCACGGAAGTGGAGCACGAGAACTTAACTGCTGTGCCACCAGGTGGCCCCGATCATGTTTCTTAATAGTGAAAATTATCTTCAAGCTCATAATCTTTTTTTCTGTCTTCCTCCTCTAAAAGGGACAGGAGACTGAGGGTCTCTTACCTCCTAATATCTTGGATAATGAAGAATTAACTTACATTGAGAATTATATCTCCCAAGACTGTGATTAGATAGTTAAAAATGTATTAAACCACTTATGTTTCTACTCTAAATTAGTTTCTATCTTATTCCCCATGATATGTGCACAGGTGTCCCCGACAGTCCTATCTGACGTCTATATTTCGCTTTAGCTATGACATCCTTTGGTGAACATAGGATTTTTATCCAAAAAGAATTCTATCCCAAAGCAGATTTGTCAGATTCTTATTACTTTCCTGCCGAATGTTCATGTGCAGAAATCCATGTGTGCTTATGTTTTAATTACCTAATGCACTAGCTCTGACTGAATAAATTGCATGATTACATCCTACATTGGACACAGAACAGTGCAAGTTATATTAAAAAGCCATTATATTTGCAACTCTGAGCAAGAGACTATAATTAAAAGGCAATTGGATGAAATTAGCTTTGCGAGTACAAGATTTTAAGTGGGATTTGGTGAATGAACACTAACGGTTAACATGTGGGTTTTATTAGGTCTTTTGTCTCTTCTGTCTATGACCCCAGGGTTGGATTTCTTAGATGTCAGTGGACCAGACATGGGAAAATACCTGTACAAAGCTATGCTTTGCCGTGTGGGCAAACTCGTATCCACAAAAAAAGCCAACATAACTTTTGTGACTTTAGTAAATCCAAGGTATTAGGTAGGCTAGAATGATACCCGGGGCATTAATAAACTATTTTTAATACTTCTAAGATCTTGGGTATGTGTCATAAAAGATGTAGCACATGCTTCCTGCAGCTTAAAATGTTGGCCATAAAATACACATGTACAAGTCAAAGAAGCAATAAAACTTCAGAGAATTTTTATTATTGTGACCATTAAATACAGAAAAGTTGTTAAAGTTATACACGATATGTGTAGCAGCGCCTCATCTTTGTCTAAGGCAACCAGTATGTTTACAAACTGCTGAGGACTGAGCATGGTACTGATATTTTTGTTAGGGGGGTGGTGGTAGAAATCTTTGTGTTTATCAAGTAAAGATGCCTAATAGGTCTTCCATTTATGGCAGATTAAAGATGGCTGCAAATTCTTTGCTACTCCTCCCATTGAGAGTTGCAGTCTGTTTCCCTCCCTCAGCTGGTCTGTGAATGCTTTGGTCGATAGAGTCTGGTGTAAATGATGCTGTAAAAGCTATGCCAATTCCAGCCCTAGCTTTTAAGAGGTCTGGCAGCTACTGCCTTGCTCTCTTAGAAACCAACTGCCGTTTAAGAATTATAACTACCCTAAAACCACCATCCTGGGCAAAATCCAAGCCACATGCAGAGGCTCTGAAGAATAAGACGTGGAGGGAGAGACTGAGGCCAAAGAGTAGTGAGGTGCCAGACGCATGAGTGAAGGCGCCGTTTTGGAAGTGTCATCCATCCTCAGTCACCCCGTGTGAGCCAGGTGAACTGAAGACAAAGTGCCTGGGTGGTCCCTTCTCAAATTTCTGAGCCAAAAAAGGATGAACAAAATAAAATATTTATTTGCATGGTGCCTGTAGTTGATAACACTATATTGTATAATTGAAATTTGCTAAGAGATTGGAACTGAAATGTTCTCACTATACATATAGAAATGTGAAGTGACGGATGGGTTAATTAACTAGATGAAAAGAATCTTCACAATGTAGACATATTTCAAGTCATCATGAAGTACACTTTAAATACCTTACAATTTTATTGGTCGATTATATCTCAATAAAGTTTACAAAATAAAATGGGTGTTTTAAGCCACTTGAATTTTGGGGTTAGTTCATTATGCAGCAATAGATAACATACTCTGCTTCAGATTTGTAGATTTGTTATTTGAACTTTATTGTCTCTGCATTATATTTGTGTGTGAGTGGTGGGTGTGTGTACATGTGCATATATACATATATACACATACATACATATAGATAGATTTTGCCATATAGTTAGTTTATGCCTAAGTCCAAAAGGAATTCTTTAATATATTTTCAGATGTATACACTAGATCTATTTTCAGTAAGAGTCATAACAGTGAGGTAGTGAGTTTCCTCTTCCTAAACCAGCAGAGACCGGTCTATTTGGTGGCCCATCCATTTTGTGGGCTATCTAAGGAAAGTGCAGCTGCCTTTAATCAAACTAAAACTCAGTCTCTCTAAAGGTTGGTGGAGTGGGAAGCAGCACTCGGGAAGAACAGATTCTCTTGACCGAGTGGTTGTGTCATCCTGGGCTGGCCACCTCTCGCTGGAAGGAATCCCATTAATTGCTGCTGCCGCCACCAAAGGCCATGCTCTACTTTAACAGTGACCCAAGCATGAGCACAGAGCTCTTTCTTTACTACTTAGCACTAAAAATGAGGTGAGGCTTGAAGATTTAAAGATCCCTTTAAAGGCAAGAGGATAACGATACAGCTTGTTTTCTCAGGTTACTGGCTTCAGGGAGATCAACCTGTTGTGGTCGGGATCCAGAATTAAGAGAAAAAGCTGCAGTGGTCTTTTCATTTGCACCTGAGATCTGGTTGAGGTTTCTGGCTGAGAACCCACTTATTCCCTTAGCTTACTAACCTCAGTATTTCTAGGTGGGGTATTTAGCTAGAAGACCCCTAAAGTTATCCCAGGTAAGGGTATAGGATGAACACAAGAGAGAGAATCTTAGAGAGACTGGTAAGGGACAAATTTTGAAGGCTTGATAAGCCATCTTAAAGAGTTAGAAGTTTGTCTCATAATCAATAAAGGAAGCATTGAGGGATTAAGCAATTAAGTGACATGATCAAATTCACATTTTAGAAAAATCATTTGGGATGCAGGGTAAAAGATGGACTGGGGAGTAGAAAAACAGGTAGCTGTTGCAATAATCCACAGGAGGGCTGACGTGTCTTGTTGGACTTTATACTCCTTCACAGGCATAGAGCATAATAGATGATTAATGGATGTTTGAATAAATGCTTGACTAGACATAACTAAAAGGATTTCCAAGCAGTAGAAAACATAGAAAAGTGACAGATGTGCTAAACTTAACGTCTCTGACACACAACAATCAAAAGACAAATTATCCAATTAAAAAATGAGCATAGAGCTTGAATAGACGTTTCTGCAAAGATATATAAATAGCCAATGAGCACATGAAAAGATAGTCAACATCACTGGTCACTAGGGAAATGCAAATCAAAACCACTATCATACCACTTCACACTCACTCAGATGGCTATAATCAAAAAAACAAGTGATGGCTAGAAAGTGGAGAAATTTGAACCTTCACTCCCCACTAGTAGGAATGTAAAATGGTGCAGCCCCTTTGAAAAACAGTTTAGCAGTTTCTCAAAACATCAAGCATAGTTATATGATCGAGCAATTTCGCTCCTAGGTTTATACCCAAGAGAGATGTAAAAATCTGTTCACACAAGAATTTGAATACAAATGCTCCTAACAGTATGATTCATATTACCCAAAAAGTGGAAACAACCCAGATGCCTTCCAAATGAAGAATGCGTAAAGAAAATTTGGTATACCCATACCGTGGAATATTTATCAGCCATAAAACAGAATGAAGTATTAATACATGTTACAACTTGGATGAACCTTGAAGACATACTAAGTTAAAGAAGCCAGACACAAAAGTCTCCATATTGTATGATTCCATTCACTTGAAATGTCCAGAATAGATAAACCCACAGAAACTGAAAGTAGTTTAGTGGTTGCCAGGGGCTGTGGTGTGGACAAACTAGGCAGTGACCACTAACGATTTCTTTTTGGGGTGAGAAAAATGCTCTAAAATTAGAAAAAGCTGGAGAAAAAAAATCCCAAACTAAATTGCCTAAGAAGTAAATGTTAGACATTTTTATTCTTTGTATTTTTTGTCCATCATTTTATTTTTTCTCAGTAATCTCATCAACATTCGTGGTCCAAAAATGACTCACATGAGAGCCTGAATTCACATGTCCAGTCAGATGATACAGATCTCCACTTTTTTCTGTACTAACATGCATGTGTTTCCAAGTGTTTCTTCAAGTTCCCTGGAACAGAATCTCAATGCAGTCACTTTTTAATAGAGTTATCTGAAATAGAGTTATTTAAATAACAAAATGATTATGAATGCTATCTTCTAGTTAGAACATATGTCAAAAATAAGTAGGTTATCTCAATTGCCCTCACTTCTGTTTGCTTTATTGTCAGTTATCCCTTGTTGCTTAACAAGTCATTCTAAAATCAAATGGTTTAACATAATATCTTATTTTTTTTCAGCTTTTCAATTATTTCATTGAGGTATTCTTTGTGTTATTAATTTCACTTCTATCAAGTATACTGTGTCAAGACTATGGCCCTGCCCCTTGAGGTTCTTGCAATCTTAGGTGACATTCTAGGCCATTGATATAAATTATTGTGTTTATGTTTCCTTAATGCACATATATATTAACTTTTGAAAAATGTGTTGAAGATGAAAATACTTAAGGTGAGTGTGTTGTACCGTCATTTGGTTTTTTGCTAAAATTAAAAAATAAACAGAAACGAAAAACTTGGCGACTTATACATTTGCAGGTTTTCCTTCAAAGGACAGCTTTAACACGAGTAGGTCTGATATTTACAAAGCCCCATTCAGCTCCTCCCCCTTACACCAACCTCCATGGACATTCTCTGCTATTAAATGAACAAGGCAATCCAGGGATCTTGTTCTCAGTAGCACGGCTGCTCCTGGTTCCGCAGGCAGATCTGCAGCAGTGTCCTAGGATTCTGTCATCAAAAAGACCCATGGCATCCTCTAGATTGGTTTTCCCCAGATAAAATTTTCCTTACAAATGTTAGCACTCTTTTGTTGCCAGATACTTTTGGTTAGAGTAAAAATAACATCCAAAGAGTATTCATCATTTTTAAGAATTTTTACCAATTTCTTGATTTTTAGTTCCTTCCTGAGATAGTAAGTGAGGGTGGGACTCAATGAATGCTTCCGTCGTCTTGATCCGCATTAGTGAAGACCTCGAGATGGTCCTTCTGCATGGTCTCCAGATGCGCCTCAGGTCCAACAGTCGGTGTTTTCTGGCATTGGGAGAAATACTTTGTCTCTTTAAGAACTGCCAGCCTGGGCTGTACTTTAGGCCACTAGGTGCATCCATTACAAGTGGGAACTGAGACACATGAAATCCGCTGAGTACTACAGCTACGGATATCTTGAATGACAAGATTGCAAGATGCAAATTCAAAGAGTTCTATTCCTAGAATATGGCTCTTTATGAGAATAAGGCCCGTTTTAGTTCTGAAGTTCTATTCCTGTTTAGTGGTGTTGACAGATAAGTGGACCAATTTTAAGATAATATAGTAAAAGGTGAGAGAAATAAATTATTTTTTATTGTTATTCTGCTATTATATTTCTATTACTAATGACTTGAGGACATTGCTAAAACCACGGCCTTGGCTTTCAAGGGAATTAGAGGTGGTTATTTTAGCTTTTGTTTAGATTAAAAAGATATACATTCACATTTGCAAAGTGCTTTGAAAATGAGAAATGCAGGGCCAACCCAGTGGCCTAGTGGTTAAGTTTGCAAGCTCCACTTTGGCAACCCAGGGTTCGCAATTTCATGGGTTCAGATCTCGGGTGCAGACCTACACACTGCTCATCAAGCCATGCTGTGGTGGCATCCCATGTACAAAATAGAGGAAGCCTGGCACAGATGTTAGTTCAGGGCCAATCTTCCTCACCAAAAAAATTTTTAAAAAAGAAAAGGGAAAATGCTATGGGAGCATAAAATGACATGTTATGCACCGAATGTCAAAAATCACATCTTTAAGCCTGAACCCCCAGTACCTCAGAATAAGAGACAGAACCTTTAAAAGGTGATAAAGTTAAAATGAGGTGGTTAAAATAGGCCTTAACCCAATCTGACTGGTGTCTTCATAAGAAGAAGAAATTTGGACACGAAAGAGATGCCAAGGATATGTGCCCACAGAGGAAAGGCCACGTGAAGAAACAGTAAGAAAGTGGCCGTCTGCAAGTCAAGAGAGAGGCCTCAGAAGAAAGCAAACCTGCACACACCTTGATCTCGGACTTCTAGTGCCCGGAATGTGAGAAGGTAAATTTTCATTGTTTAAGTCATTCAGTCTGGAGTATTTTGTCTTAGCAGGCCAAGCAGACTATGTGGGGCACTTCATGGAATTCCAGTCAGAGGAAACAATAGCACCAAAGGCACGGGGGCATGGAACAGCATTGGCTAGGCAGGGACAAAATGTCAGGCAAGAACTGGAAGAGAATAGACTGGAGAGGTGGATAGGGGCCTTGTACCACAGGGATTTTTATATTGTGCTTAGGAACTTTAATGTCTCGATACAGAACCTAAAGCCATTGAAGGCAGAGTTCTAGGTTGTTTTGTTTTTTTGTTTTAATTGCTTATTATTTTTGTTATAAGAACTGAGCTCATTTTCAAGAAATGTGGCAAACTAAAAAGCAAAAATAAAAGACAGGGGCTGGCCCTGTGGCCAAGTGGTTGAGTTCACGCTCTCTGCTTCGGCGGCCCAGGGTTTCACCAGTTGGAATCCTGGGCACGGAGATGATGGCACTGCTTGTCAAGCCACACTGAGGTGGAGTCCCACATGCCACAACTAGAAGGACCCACAACTGAAAAACATACGCAACTATGTACTGGGGGTCTTTGGGAGAAAAGGAAAGATAAAAAAATCTTTAAAAAAAAATAAATAAATAAAAGGCAAACACGCTAAAACTGTCACCAGCTAGAAGTAATCGTTTTGGTGAATACTTTCTTTAAAAATTAATGTTTTAATCAGAACAGCCATAAATTCAGATTTGCATGTTATATTGAACACTATATTGTGACCGATGGATGTGAATATATGGGAAGCAGGGGAGAAGAAAAGTCTGGAGAAAAACAGATCAGTGTGGAAGTAAGAGATATTGAAAGCTCGAAAAAGGCAGCAACTGTAAGGATAAGGAGGAGAGAGAAGAGTATGGAAATATTTAGGTAAAATTTCAGGCCATGGTGATGCATGGGAGGAAGAGGAAACATCTAGAATGGTCTTCAGGTTTTCGGCTTGGTAGAGTGGATGGATGGTGATGCCATTAAGGGAGAGGAAACTGGGGACGCAGGAGGAGAAGCAAGGAGAGACAACATGATAAGTTCAGTTTAAGATGAGAATTATTTTGAAATGGCAATTATGCACGTTGGAAAAAAAGAAATCGCTGTGAAAAGTGAGCCTAATCAAATTTGGCTGAGGAAGCTGAGTTTTACAGAATTCACATCCCAAAATGTTATTGATTTTTTAAGATAATTTAACTCTGTGTTGCAAAATAAGTAAACAAAACAGAGATAAATAGTATTTTAACAGGTTAAATGTAAAATGATTTCATTACTTTTGCAACCCTCCTCATCGACTGGTAAGTCTACAACGAAATCAAAATATAAAATCAAAATCAAAATCAAAATAGATCAAGGGTATTTTTTCGCTAGCAGTTAAGTATTTATTTGCCCAGAAGATAGCTGTGATCAAGAATGTCCAACCAAATCTCTAAAATAATTAAGAATTTAAAGGCCTGCTATCTAGAAATTTCTCTAGTCAAAGAAATAACAGTAGTTGTAAAACAGCTGACAAGCCATTTATTAAAACAGCAGTCGACTAATGCTTCTCCTTGTTTCAAGGTTACATTATAAATCAACTTAGAGTGGCAAAAACCTTACAGGAGACCTGTAGGAGGATGAACAGAACAATTTAAACTATAAAGAATGTCCTAAAGTGCATGTCTTACTTACAGAAAGAATGAGGTTTAAAAGGGTGATAATTAACAGAAATTAACACAGCTGGCACCCAGCAAGTTTCAATTGCAATGCTCATATAAATTGATTTATAATGTTCCCATGTGACTAATGAAAGTAGATTGGTGACCATATTGTTCTAAATGATTCCATTAGAGAACATTATTACTTTAGAGAAGGCCGCATTAATGATAAAGTCATTATCACCAAAGAATAAACAAAATAATAATTTTCAGAATCAACATTCTAAGTTTTAACACTCGTATGTTATTAACTGTCCCTCAAAATGATTACAAAGTCTAAAGAAGCATCACTCTGCTCTTCATTTTATTTTTCCCTTAGAAGAAAGGGGGATTCAAAAACTTTCTGAAGTCAGCACTTAGAAAGGTTAATTATTCATACAGAACAATGAAGAGGAAGCCCTAGATTTAATTGGACACATGCTTCTCACATTTAAAGACAGAGGAGTAGATAATGATGTCCCTTTTGTGTCGTTCCAAAAGAAATATGAGAACTGAGAATGTCTCACATAAGTCTTAAAGAAAGAAAGTGTGGAGTGTGCGTTTTCGTAAATCACTCACTCGTTAAGAAAAAAGCTCAGAAGAAATGTGGTCTCAATAAAATGTTATCCTTTCATGGAGCTTAAATATGGTCAAATTTAAATATCTTATCTTAGAAACCAGTAAATTAGACATCTTTAACCTCTGGTGAATAGGAGGAAATTCTTACACGCAAAGTTTTATCTGGATATAGGGTCTCCCTGATCAAGAAAATACTTGAAAGGAGTTAAAAAAAAAAAATGGATCACAGAGTGTTTCATCAATGAATTCTGGTCCAGGCTTGTACAGAAATGGAGACAGTAATATTCTATTGCTCAAAGCTTATAACCTACATGTCAACTGCGTGAAGAGAGAGAAACCAAATCTTTTTACCTCTGTAACCCTTGTGCCTAGTGTGGTGTGTAGCATATAGTAGGTAGGCAGGAACTAACTATCTGTTGAATGAATGAATTTGGGAAAGATCAATTCTGTATTGACAAGAGGTAACCAGTATTCTTAGAGTAAGAATTCATTCATGCATCAAGTTCTTTTTCTTGCTGAGAAAGATTTACTCTGACCTAACATCTGTTGCCAATCTTCCTCTCTTTTTTTCACTCCCCAAAGTCCCAGTGCATAGCTGTATATTCTAGTAAGTCCTTCCAGTTCTTCTGTGTGAGCCACTGCCACAGCATGGCTACTGACAGATGAGTGGTGTGATTCTGCTCCTGGGAATGAAACCCAGGCTGCAGAATCGGAACACACTGAAGGACTGCATCTCTCAAATTCTTTTTTTTAAGGCAAATCCATTATGGAAGTATTAGATACAGAGAAATGTATAAATCATAAAAGCACTCACAGCCCACTTGTCCTCTTTCAGACATTACCCACCCTCCCCCAAAAGGTAAACACTCTGCTGACCTCTAACACCAGATTCTCTGTTGATGGCATCTGGGAACTTTCCAGTTTGGGACTATTATGAATAGTACTGCTATGAATATTCTTGTTATGTCTTTTGCAGAAAAATGTTCTCATTCCTTCTGTCTATAATTAGAAGTAGAATTGCTCATTCTTTGGATATGTATATGATGAGGTTAAAAAGATATTTTCAGTTTTCTAAAGTGGGAGAGAAAATTCCTCTGAAGAGTTTTCTTAAGTGATGCATAGAAGTCCTTTATCAGGGATGTGTGTGTGTGTGTGTTTGTGTGTGTGTGTATTTATGGCAAATATCTTAATATCTTCTCCTGCATAGTGGAGAAGCAGAAGATATTGATTTTTCACTCTATTAATAGCATTTTGATGAATAGAAGTTCTTAATTTTAATGTACTTCAACGATCATTTATCAAGTTTTGTTGAGTACTTAGTAGACACCTGAAATTGTGTTGAGTGTTGAGAAGAAAAGAATGAATAGCCAAGAAAAATGTTTTTTCCTGCAAGTAGCTCACAGTTTAAGAGATAATAAAAAATTAACCTAAACAAATAGACTTAATTAATTTACAAATTAGTGGTCTGAAACAGGGCTTAGAAATTAAATAACATGGTCCATAAATACACTTACAGTTTTTCAAAAGCGACAATATAAGAGCAGTTGGGAAAAGAAAATTGTAAAAATAAAGCTAATGGCTGTGAATTCTGTCAGCAATGCAGAAAAGGCAGCAATTCTGTCTTCCTGTGGCCATAGACTGGGTTCTGTGGCACATTCATGGAATGAGTGGAATTTCGTCAGAGTTAAAATTGTGGGGAGTGGACTTAGTAATAAATTGACCTGGAAACGGAAAGTTAGTAATAAGAGCTGAGTGAAGTTCCCTTGTTTCAGCTACCTCCCCCTTTTTTCCACTGTTTTTGGAGCAAACTCCTCAAAAGCATTTAGCATACTCTCCTCTCCATGTCTATCCCTGTTTTCTATGGAACCTACTTCAAATCATTCTTTCCTGCTCATGATTCTACTAAAACTATTCTTGTCAAGGTCATCATTGACATCTAATTTGCCAAATAAATTGATCAATTCTAAGTCCATAGATTACTCAACTTCTTGGGAGAATTTGCAATAGCTGGTCATTCTCTCCTTAAAATTCTTCATTTAGGGGGCCAGCCCTGTGGTGTAATGGTTAAGTTCAACACACTCCGTTTCAGCGGCCTGGGTTCGCAGGTTTGGATCTTGGGCACAGACATATACCACTCATCAGCCATGCTGTGATGGTGACCTGCATATAAAGTGGAAGAAGACTGGGACAGATGTTAGGTAAGGGCTAATCTTCCTCAGCAAAAAGAAAAAAATTTTTGTTTGGTTTCCAGGATATCAGGCTTTCCTGTTTTTGTTTTTCTTATCCAACTGACTGGCTAACTCTCTTGCTTCATTTGTTGGGTTTTATTTATTTTCCCCATCTCCAAATTTTGAACCCTCTCCCCCCCCCAATCAATGCCAAAGCTCAGCTTTCAGAACTCTTTTCTCTTGATTCATCCTCTAGCTTTTCTCACCCAATCACAAGGCTTTAAATAATATCTATATGCTGATGAGTTACAAAAACAGATCTCCCACCTTGAGCTCTCTAATGAACTGCAATCTTGTACATTCAAAAGCCTATTGAATACATCCACTTGGATGTATAAAAGGCATCTCAAACTAAATATCCAAAAAATAAACTCTTAATTCTTTACCCTCAAACCTACTTCCCACCCAAGTGTTCCTTGTCTCAGTAAACATCACCAGTTACTCAGATCAGAACCCTTGGAGTCATCGACTTCTTTCTCCTTCATACTCCCCATCATCTTTGAAAAGTCCAGACTCTGACCTGTTCTTACCGTATCCATGGCTGCCACGCTAATCCAAGATACCCTCATTATGTGGAATAACTGATTATTTTTCCCTCTTTCCACCCTGGCCCCTCATAGTGTCTTCCCCATAGAGTTATCAGAATGTTTATTTTAAGACTTAAACTATGTTTCTCCTTCACTCAGCCGTTTCTTAGGGAATCCTAACACTTTTAAAGTAAAATCTAAGGTTCTTTGCATGGGGTAGCAGATCCTGCAGGACTTAGTGACTGTCCCAATATTGTGATCCATCATCCTTCTCCTCACTCACTCTGCTCCAACCAACTGGCCTTCTTGCCTGCACTGTTACGCTTGCCATCCACACTGCCTGGCATGCTCTTCCTTCTGTTCTCGGCGCAAGCTTTACCTCCTCATCTCCCTTTTTCTCAATCACTCAGTCAAAAGTTGCAACTTTACTCCTGCCAACACTATTCTCTTTGCTTTCCTGGTCATTATCTGACATTACATATCTATTCGTGTGTTTGTTTACTGTCAATCTTCTTTAACTGGAATTTTTTTCTAAAAAGGCATAGATTCTGTTTCTGTTTCTTTGCAGCACATAGTGTCTAACACTGAGTTAGAAGGCAGTCTGTAACTCACATGCTGTGGAATGAATGAAACAAGACAGATCATTCACAACGACGCGTCAATAGGAGCCAATTAGTTCATATTCCTGAAAATAAGAGCAAGGGCAAGCCCCGTTTTTGTTATTGTTGTTGTTGATTAGTGGCAATGGAAAAGTTTTGCTAAGAAGTAGTTCAAATTGAGTAGAATGAAAACAAGACTTTTAACTCTTTTCTCTCAGCTGAAGATGGTCATTAATTAGCAAATATTTCAAGGATTATTTAGTTCAATCTCAACAATTTTTCTCAATTCTGTTGGCATAAGCTTTGTTATATACCTTCACATTATATAATTAGTTCTGATTTTTCAAGTATAGTGTCTGATACATTGTCTTAAATTCTTTAATTCAATAGTTTTTAAAACTTCTGGAATGTTCTTAGCACTACTGCTAATCTTCATTAATTAAACAAAAATATTTCTTGAGATTTTATATTATCCTCTAAACTCTGAAACAGTTAGTCCTTTCCTCTTCTTTGAACGCTTTGTTCACTTGACTTCCAGAATGAGAAAAAGTCAAGTTTTCCTTCTACACATGAACCAATCCTTCTGCGTCTCCTTTGCTCATTTTCCTGCCAGGTCTCATTTCCCTTTCCAGGACTCAGTCGTTGGACATTCTCTTCTTGGTCTGCCTCATTCCTTTGGTGATTTCATCCAGCTTCATACCTTTAGATATCTTCTGTAGATGATATAATTCCTCAAACTTCCCCTGCCTACTCACCCTCTCCACTCAAATGTCTTATATGCATCTCCAACTCAACACATCCATATCTCACCACTTAAAATACCCCTTTCTACTATCTTCTTACATCTTGTTACTCTTGCACCGCCAGACTCCTCTTTGTCCGCACCGGCCTCCTTATTCCACATTAAACGTGCAAATCTGTTCCCATTTCAGGGCTTTTGCACTTGCTGTTGCCTGTTGCTTCTGCCTGGAAGACTCTTTCAGGTATCCACTCAACTGGCTGCCTCATCTCACAACCTTCCTCAAGTCTTTGCTCAAGTGGAATCATCGCAGCAAGGTCTTATCTGATTACTCATTAATATGGACTCCTACCACCCTAGCCAGGATTCCTTATGGCCCTTTCTACTTTATGTTTCTCCAAAGCGCTCATCACCATCTGACATACAATATATTTCACTTATTTATTTGGTTTATGCTCTATCTCCGTCCTCGGAAATGTAACTCCATGAGGGCAGGAATGTTTGTTGACTTTCTTATACTCGTGAGTTGAGCAATGTTGTTTTTCTTTGCTGTATCCCAACTACCAAGAAGAAAGCCTGCCACACAACAGGCACACAGTAAATATATGCTGAGTGAATAAATGAACTTACTGAAATTTTATTTGGCAATCTGTTGATGAATAGCCTGAAATTAGATATAACACTACAAATACAGTCTTACAAGTAGCCCACCAAAAAAAACTGTAATCTTCTGTCTATACAATGTGGTACCTTCTCATAGATGACACAAAACAGCTTAGAACATTTATTTCATTTATAGATTTTCATTATCCTTTGGGTTTTTACAAAATTCAATCTTTCTCAGTATCTTCCTTGAGTCAAAATAGACCTGAAGAACTTTACCCACTAAACAAAGATCAAACCAAAATTCTCTCCATATTTTATTGAACTCTACTCAGTACAAGATAAAGAATACATTTTTTCATGTCTGAACAGGTTTAAAAATATAAAGAGAGAAATATCAAGGGACATTTTATTTATTGCAAAACAAAACAACAAACAAAGTACAGATAGATAGAGTGGCATATGTGTGAGTGGTGAAGGGTTATCTTCATAGACTTTCACTAACGTTCTAATTCCTACATCTTCTACTCTTGTATAAAGGAAAAGAGCTATGGGTCAGAGTATACTTCATTTTTAAAAGTCGTTTTGTTTTGTTTTTTGGAAGATTTGCCCTGAGCTAACATCTGTTGCCAATCCTTCTCTTTTTTTCTTTTTTGCTTGAAGAAGATTAGCCCTGAGCTAACATCCATGCCAATCTTCCTCCACTTTGTACATGGGATACCTCCACAGCATGGCTGATGAGTGGAGTAGGTCCACACCTGAGATCCGACCCCATGAACCTGGGCCACTGAAGCGGAGCACATGGAATTTTAACCACTCGGCCATGGGGCTGGCCCCTAAAAGTCTTTCTAGCAAACTATATTTAATTCATAGGTTGGATAAAAGTCTGTAATCATTTACTTTCTCTTCATTACAATTCTCAATAAAGAAAGTTATATATAATTACAACTCAAAAAAAAAAAACAACCCAGGACATACAGAGTGAAGAGTTAGCCTCACCATGAACACCCTGCTTCTTTCTTCGTATGTCTCCACTGCTAGGTATATAGTATGTTCTCTCTCCTTCTTCTATGCACTCTTATGTGTATGTATTTAAATTTGTAATACGTAATTAAAGCAAGCATGTTATGATCTATGTCTCTTATAAAAATCTTGTTATATGTGTCTAGATACATTTGAATTTTTAAAAATGGGATGATATGAATACCATGTGACCATGTTTTTCTAGTAGCACTATACTCTAGAGAGTCCTCTCTGTACATAAAGGTCTACCTATTCTTTTTAATGGCTGCATAGTATTCCTTAATATGAACACACTGTATTTTATTTAATCATTCTCTATTGAAGTATATTTAAATTGTTCACAATTTAATATGATTATCAGCAATACTACAGTGAACACCCTGGCATGTGACTTGCACCTACGTTGTGAATATTTCTCTAGGTCAATGGTTCTCAGAGTGTGGGTCTGGGGCCCCTAATGTGTTATTTGCCTGTATCACAGTGTCAACATTTACACTTATGATGCAGAAGTAATAATGAATAAACCAGTTTTCACGTTAGAACAAATCAAGGGCTCTGCACCAGACTGTGCTGGTTGTCATTGTATTCTTCTCTGTTGTGCATCAAAGAGATCAAGAGTCAGTTTTATCTTAACAAAGTCTTTTTTTGTTTGTTTGTTTTTTGGGTTTTCTTTTGTTTTTTTTTTTTTGTCTTTTGGGGTTTTTTTTGAGGAAGATTAGCCCTTAGTTAACATCTGCCACCAATCCTCCTCCTTTTTTGGCTGAGGAAGACTGGCCCTGAACTAACATCCATGCCCATCTTCCTCTACATTAAACATGGGACGCCTACCTCAGCATGGCTTGCCAAGCGATGTGTAGGTCCGCACCAGGGATCCGAACCTGCGAACCCTGGGCAACTGAAGTAGAATATGTGGACTTAACCACTGTGCCACTGGGCTGGCCCCATCTTAACACATCTTCATGAAGCAGTAAACACAACCAATTTTATTAAATCTCAACCCTCATATGCACATTATTTTAACATTCTGTCTGATGAAATAGAAGTCTGCATGAGGCACTTCCATTGCATACCTAAGCACAGTGGCCGACTGGAAGCAAAACATCTTTGAAACTGGTTAACTTGAGAAGCGAATTGACTGGTTCTTCTATAGAATATAAATTTTATTTGAAAAACCAACCAGAAAACAAGCTATGGTTATTCAGAATTGCATATATGGTGGACATTTTTCTCACACAGAAATGAAGAGAAACTGTTATCTAAAGGAAAACGACTATTTTTGGTCAATGATAAAATTTGAGGTTTCACAAGAATATTAGAATTTTGGAAAATTTGTATCTACCACTGTGAACTCGATAGTCTGAGCAAACTTCAAGATGTTCTGATGAAATTAATAGTACTATTCATGAATCTGATTTTTTATATTGTCTAATGAAATGTGTCAGAATTTGGAAGATCTGCATAACTCAGTGAACTGATATTTTCCAAGTGACCAGTGCATCATGTTACAAATTCATGCATGAGAAAAACATCCAAAGTGTAAGACAGCCCAATGAGTTTAATATAACAAAGCACAAAAAGTTTATTCACGTGGTTTCAGGTTCTATACCACAGATAACCTTTAAAAAACTATACATGTAGAGTTTTGGTGTAGTTTCAAAGAATATCCACAATCATCTAAAATATCTATTAAAATTCTCCTCCTTTTTTCAACTACATAGCTGTGTGAGACTGGATTTTCCTCATAGACTTCACTCAAATAAACATATCAAAACTGACAGAATGCAGTAGATATGAGAGTTTGCTATCTTGTATAAATCCTATTAAGGGACACTTCCACTTTCAAAAGAGAAGACACATAAAATAATCGTTCCAGAATCTGCAAGGTAAAAATCTACACTTTAAATGTGTCTAACATATTTTAAAAATAAGAACTTTTACTTTGATTAGTTTAATCAGAAACAAAATTTCTGATTCAAATGTGCTACAAAGAAATACAAAAAATTTTAATAGCCTAGGCAATTATAAGTGACAAGATAGAGTTTCCTGAGTGATTTGTCACAAATCTTTAGAGCTGCTATCTGCTAGGTATCAGGTTACAGCTGAAGGATTGCAGTTGAAAGTAGAATAGAGCAGATGGATATGGGGAGATAGTGGAAATATGAAAATGATAGCATCAGTAATAAAAATATCAGAAGAAAAACTCTAAGATCTCACTTTAACCATTAAACTTTTTGAAGCCAGAGGCCCCTATGATAATGTGGTAGATGTTAATATAAGCCTTTTTCACCGACTGACTGATTCTAGGTTACGATTCTCATTTCTTGTCACAGGAAACAATTACACACTGCCTTCCATCTTGTCCCTCCAGCACCCTTATCACTACTACAATGTTCCTATCAGATGCAGTGATTCAAAACCTTTTCAGTATAATTAATTGCCCCTAAAATCCTCTCTCAGAAAAAACTTGAGTCCAGAAGGACATATTGAAGGACACGACAAGGAAGAGTCAGCCAAATCATTGACGGGGGAAGAGACAGGAGAGAGAATTGAAGCTAACGATCTCCAAAGAGATATTTCCGAAATTTTCAAAATTGGAGCAGACTAGATATTAGATGATATTAAGAAAGTGTTATTAATTGTTCCAGGTCCAAAAGTAATATTATAGTTATGATGCTTTAGAAGTCTTTATCTCTTGATAATACATATTGACGTTTTTATAGATAAAATTATTATGTCTGAAATTTGCTTTTTAAAAAATCCAACAGGTGTATGGGTAAAAGTGGAGTGAAGAGGTAGAGATAAAATTTGAGGGGCCGGCCCGGTGGCACAGCAGTTAAGTTCTCAAGTTCTGCTTCTCGGTGGCCCGGGGTTCGCTGGTTCGGATCCCAGGTGCAGACATGGCACTGCTTGGCCAAAGCCATGCTGTGGTAGGCGTCCCACATATAAAGTAGAGGAAGATGGGCACGGATGTTAGCTCAGGGCCAGTCTTCCTCAGCAAAAAGAGGAGGATTGGTAGTAGTTAGCTCCGGGCTAATCTTCCTCAAAAAAAAAAAAATTTGATTTGTCATATGTTGATAATTGTTGATGATGGATGATAGGTACATAGGAAATGTTATACGATTTTTTCCTTCTTTTGTGTAAGTTTTAAGTTTTCAATAATAAAAAGATTTTTTATTTTATTATTTTATTTTTCTTCCCAAAGCCCCCCAGTATATAGTTGTGTATTCTAGTTGTAGGTCCTGCTGGTTGTGCTATGTGGGACGCCGCCTCATCTTGGCCTGATAAGTGGTGTCATGTCTGTACTCAGGATCTGAACCAGTGAAACCCTGGACCATGTAAGCGGAGCGCATGAACTTAACCACTTGGCCACGGGGCTGGCCCCAATCAATAATAAAGAGATATTAAAACGAGAAAGAAATTAGGACTCCTAGGATGAAAACATAATGTCATTGACATCCTTGGCATTCCTGAGCATTCTGTAATATTTATCATTGACAGAAACGTTAAATGACATGAAATTGCAATATTCTCATTGCAGGGAACTCAAAGATCTTTGAAATGCGTTCTCAGCCAGCTTGTATACAATGACTCTGAGTTGAGAGAGCAGAACATTATAAAAGTTACAGGTTTCAACAGATCTGTGGCAGGATGATTAATTCCGCAGGCCTTCACTCATCAGTGGTAGCAGTGACTAGGATGAGAGCAGTGACAGGCACACATTACAGTCATGCGCTGCACAATGACGTTTCGGTGAACTACGGACTGCATGTGTGACTGTGGTCCCATAAGAGTAGTACCATATGGCCTCGGTGTGTAGTAGGCTATACCATCTGGATTCGTGTAAGTGCCCCCTATGATGTTCGCACAACCAAATCACCTAATGATGAGTTTCTCAGAACACATCCTCATCATTAAGCAATGCATGACTCTATGTGAATAATTCTAATAGGTTGATTAGGAGGGAAAATTGAATGAATGAATGAAAATGGAATGAATTCTTTGACACAAATCTATGGAGTCAAGGCAATGGGACAATATCTGAGGCTGAGACCAGATGATCCAAACCGTCATCCCCTACCTTCTACCCCCAACCCATAGAAGCATTCTTTTTTCTCCTTTATCCAAAAGTCCATTATAGAAATGGTTTCCTAGTGGCCGACAAGAATCAAACTAGTTTAAATCCTAAGAGAGGCTCAAACTAAAACACTCTGTCTGACACTTTTTTTAAAAACTTTTTATTGAGGTTACGATAGTTTACAATATTGTGAAATTACACTATTATTTGTCAGTCATCTTATAGGTGCGCCCCTTCACCCTTTGTGCCCACCCAACATACCTCTTCCCCCTGGTGACAACTAATCTGTTCTCTTTGTCTGCATGTTTATCTTCTACATATGAGTGGAATCATAGAGAGTTTATCTTTCCCTATCTGCCTTGTTTCCCTTAGCATAATACCCTCAAGGTCCATCCATGTTGTTGTGAATGGGGCAATTTTATCATTTTTTGTGGCTGAGTCGTGTTCCATTGCGTATGTATATATACACACCATATCTTCTCTATCCAGTCACCAGTTGATGGTCACTTCGGTTGCTTCCATGTGCCTGACACTTTTACATGAAAAAAATAATTTGTAATAGACTGCATCTAATCCACAATTATAAATGCTGGTTCTGAATTGATATACACAACAAATTATGTTAACTTCTATTCAAATTAAAATTCTTTTGACCTTTATTTCATATGCTAATATTCATAAATTATATTTATAGATAAGGACATTCAAAGTTATCTAAATGAGTTTATTTCGGCTCTGTGGTAGCCAGCCTTCCAATATGGCTGCCAACAAGTCTTCCCACCATTTAAGCACAAGTCACTTTTTGCATCAAGAGTAGATTCTATGTCCTCTCTGCTTGAATGTGGCTGTACTGTGACTTACTTCAAACAATAGAATACCGTAGCAGAGACATTCTAGGACCTCTGAACCCAGGCTTGGAGAGGACTGGCAGCTTTTCGTTTATCCTCTTGGAGCAGCTTCTAAGTATAAAGAAGCCCAGGCTTAACTACCTAATGAAGAGAAGCTCTGAACAATGAGAGTCCTTCATGTATCTTCCAGCTACAGTTAAGCCTTCAGCTGAATTCGGCAGAGTGTATGATTTCCTCTGCATTGTGGAGCCGAAAAACTGCCCAGCAGAACTCAGTCCATTCTCAGGATCACAGAAAAATAATAAATTGTTGTTGTTTTAGGCCAGTAGGTTGTGATTTTTTTAAACTACTCAGCAACTGATAGAGGCTTTAACCAACCAACTTTTCAAAGTAACCAATGAATAATTGACCACTTAACCATTATATTTAGATGTCTAACACCAAACTGCATGAAGTTTATTTCAGAGGGGACTATTTCTTGGGTAATATTTTATTTTGATATAATTATAAACTCACAGAAAAGTTGCAAGAATAGAACAAGGAACTCCCATGTACCCTTTACATCTTGTCATCTTTGCTCTATTATTCTCTTTCTGTCTCTGTTTCTCTCTCTTTCCTTCTCTGCCATTTTTCCCTTACCATTTGAAAATAATTTAAAAATATCATATCTCTTTATCCCTGAATATTTCAGTGGGTATTTCTAAGAACAAGGATATTTACTAATATAAACACAATATGGTTATCAAATTTAACTTTGATGAAATTATTGTCTGATTTATAGTCACTACTTCAAATTCTGTTTTCCCAGTAATATGGTTCAAGGCTACCACCTCCCTTCTCCCGTGGTTGGAGGATCCAATCCAGGATCATGTATTATATCATATGACAATTGTCATGACCTTTTGGTCTCCTTTAATATAGAAAAGTTCCTTAGCCTTGCTTTGCGTTTCCTGACCTTGACATTTTTGAAGAGTTTACAGGCCAGTTATTTTGTAAAATGTCTCTTAAATTGGGTTTGTTTCTTGTTTCCTTATGATTACATTCAAGTTGTGCATTTTTAGTAGAAATATAATCATAGTGATTCTGTGGCCTTTATCATGCCTTCTATCAAAAGGCACGTGATGCTTTGTTCCAAGGCAAGATTATCTTCGAGCACTTGGTTAAGATGGTGTCTGCTATATTTCTCGGCTAGAAAGTGAGTTTTGCCTTTGTCATTCCTAAGTAATTTATAGGGAAATACTTGGAGCCTATGTACACGCCCTGTTCTTCACCAAACTTTTGCCCTTTCAGTAGTTTTAGCACATACTCATAAGAGGAGGGACATTTTGTACATATGTATAATAATTATTAACTATTAAGACACTTCTTGAAGCAGAATATTAATTGTATTTTAACTGTAAACAATTTGGAAATATATGGCTTCAATTTTCTATAAAATATGTTTCCTTAGAATATAGTGGAATAAGCACTTCACAAAATGAGTTTTGAGGTTTTACTGAACAAAATGTATTTTCAAAAAGCAGTTTGAGATAGTCAAAATTAAAAGATTAGTCAGAGTTAGCCAACCCTACTAAAAAGGGCTTTTAATTTTTCAGCATATTTTCCAATCCATTTAACAACCAAAAAAGAAAAAACTGACCATGTAAAGAGCAAAAGGAATGTTAATATAGAATAAATGTAGTTTGAACTGAATCTACAACAAAATTAAAAAGCTGTTATATTGTGACTTGGAGAAAATGCAGATTTCATATTCAACTAACATTTATTGAATGTCTATTACCTGCTAAGCATTGCGATACATAAACATATTCATATCCAGAATCTTATTTTATTATCATAATTCTACAGGGTAGTTACATTAAACCTTTTTTCACATAAGAGAAACTTCAAGAGGTTATTTACTTAACAAATAATTACTACCATGTACCAAGTACAGTATTAAGCACTGGAAATACAAGATGGAGCAAGATAGATATGGTTTCTCTTAGAATCTAGGCAAGATAAGTAAACAGCCAGTTATAACACGCTGTGCCCAATGCTTAATAAATGGGATGGCTGAGGTCTGTGCAGTGTGTTTAGAGAAGTGTACAAACCAGGCTTGAGGCATTAGGGGAGATTTTGCTCATGGAACTTATGATTAGGCTGAGAAATGAAGGAAGAATACAAAGTAGGTATGGAGGTGGGGGAGGCAGTGGTGAAGAGAAGACGCAACTATTGCAGGCAGAGAGAACATTTTCAAAGGTCCTGAGGTTACGCAGGCATTTCATTAAAACTGGAACGTTGAGAGTCAGGGGAGATGGTCAGAAATGTGGCTAGCAGAGGTAAACAGGTTAAGTGAAGTAAGAGTGCATTGAAGGCTGCGCTCCTTCTACCCCCAGCTTGGTTAGCATTGCTCAAAGATGGCTGCGATCACTTCCAGAAGGTTCTGACAAAGTTTATATTGATTTTAGTTTGTTCATTTCGGGATGAAAGGATTTGAAAGTTTACGGTGCATCCAGGATGATATGAATCATTGAAATGTTGAAACCACTTTTAGCGGTTTCTTCTGGTCTTGGCCAGAAGTCACTAACCTAGCTGAAACATCGGATACCGTGGTAATTTGGTCTGAGACTAAATAATGGATTATGTTAATACAGACAGGAATTAGATAACTCTGCCGCGCATTTAGTGGTTTATTTGTGAGTCAGAGTGAAGAAAGGAAATTGCTTTAAAAGCAAAACTGATCCTAACATCACTCTTGTAGGTGTTCTTAGTATTCCATAAATTATAAATTAAGATAAACAGGCGCCAGCCTGGTGGCACAGCAGTTAAGTTTGCACATTCCCTTTCGGCGGCCCACGGTTTGCCGGTTTGGATCTCGGGAGTGGACATGGCACCACTTGGCAAGCCATGCTGTGGTAGGCGTCCCACATATAAAGTAGAGGAAGATGGGCACAGATGCTAGCTCAGGGCCAGGCTTCCTCAGCAAAAAGAGGAAGATTGGCAGCAGATGTTAGCTCAGGGCTAATCTTCCTCAAAAAAAAAAAAAAAGATAAACAAGGCAAGAACTGTATATTACAAAGAGATAAATTATTTTGTAATTCTGACAGGGAACTGAGTACTATACCTTTTTACTTAAGAAAAGCCAGATGATTGTTCTCACTTTCTACCTTAGAACACACATAATATCAGTGACATTTATTGAGTACCTACTATGCACAGTTACTAAATTCTAAATTTTTTACATCTGTACATATAATAAGTCAAACACCTTTGCTGTGCTAGGATCTAGGTACCATATTACCGTCCACTTGTACAGATAGAGAAACTGAGGCCCAGAATGGTCTAATAAGTTGTCTGAGGAAACACAGCTGGCAGGCCAAGAAGCTGGGACTAGAACTTCTCTGACATCATTTGGTATTAAAACTTAGGCGAAGCTTCTACGATCTTTATTTATCCCGGTAAGTGTGAACATTTATACATTTCGCTACAGAAATGTTTATAGTTATAAAATACTGATATACGGTGTATGTGCTGTCTTATGTTCCTAAAAACGAGTCTGTATAGTGAACCACGATGGGCCTCAAGGGTTTTGGAAAAGGGATGTTGGACCTATACAATTAATATACCAATTAATAATTAAAATATTAGCATATTCATGATTAATTTAGTGTGCTTATTAAAATTAATACACCTATTAATAATTAATTTAGTATATCCATTAAAATTAATAATATTTATAGGTATCAATATTAAGAAACTGGAGAAGCTCAAATAAGACTCAATTAGTGCACGTTTTAGAGAAAATTATGTTGCTCCTTTCGGACTGCCTGAAATCCAGGTGGCTGTCCTTTGATGCCGTCAGTATCTATGGTTGTGTTCTAGACTTAGTGAGCCCGGAATGGGAAACACTGAACTGAACTTGTCACTGTCACGGATGTGACAGGGGATCCAGTCTGAAGCTTCTTGCCTGCAATTTAATGAATTATGGGATGAATTATGTGACCCTGAGCAAATTACTAAGCATCCACGCCCTAATTCTATTTTCTGTAATATTGTGATAATAATTTATGACTCTGGGTTAGTGTCTGGGTTAGAGGATTGAATAATAAGGTAATGTGGGTGTTTACACCTGACCCCTTAGGAAGTTTGCAGTCGTTGGTGGCTATTATTAAGCCAAATAATCATGCATGGAGATAATACTTTTCTAACAAAGCAGACAATATGGATCCATGTCTCCACAAAGGCTACGTCTGCTAAAATATACAAGAAGCGAATCCTTTTAGTGCTTTCTCGGGTAAGAGTCCCTACAATTCTGGAGCCTACCTTCTGGAAGGGTGGGTGTAGGGCAATGACTTTGAAACAATTAAATTGAAATGCACATTGAAAGATGATATGTGCTGTGGAAAGAAGAAAGAAAAAAAGTGGTGCTGGTTTAAAATAGATCATGGGGGAGCAGGCAGGCATGAGTTACAAAGGTGAAGGGCAGTAGATACAGGTCTCATTAACAAAGCGACATTTGACATGAGACTTGAGGTAGATAAGGGTCAGGTGGGTATCAGCAGAAAGAGAATGTCAGGCAAGAGACATCCAGCGCAAAGGCCCTAAGGCAAGAGCTGTCTGCTGAGCTGGATCAAGCCCTAGGCGTGCCTGGAGTCCAAGGATGGCAAGGGCTGCGGTGGGGGAAGGAGGAGAGGAGATGGACAGAGACGGAGGAGAGTTGGAGGGTGACAGAGAACGATGTAAGTTATAATAGGCAATCAGATGGTCTCTGAGTGTTGTGGACTTTGTGCTTCCATTTAAAATATTGTGGCCCAAGGGGTCAGCAAACTTTTTCTGTAAAGGGCCAGATTGTAAATATTTTAAACTTAATGGTCCAAATGATCTCTTGTAACTACTCAAGTCAGCCCCGGTAGCATGAAAGCTATGGGCTATATGTAAAGGAATGAACGTGATTGGGTTCCAATAAACTTTATTTACAGAAAAAGGCAGAGGGCCACATTTTGCCTATTGGCCATAGTTTGTCAACTCCTGCTTTGGTCTAACTTGTAAACACAAAGATTTTTTTCCCTATGTTTAATTCTAGAAGTTTTATAGTTTTATTTTTACATTTGGGTCTGTGATTCACATTGAGGTCATTTGTGTGTGTGTTATTAACTAGAATTGTGTTTCTATTTTTTTCTATTTGTTTAACCTATGGACATATAGTTTCTCAGCACTATTTGTTGAACAGATTATTTTTTCCCTTTAGCTTGGCACTTGTGTCAAAAATCAATTCAACGTATGCATACATTTGTATGCATGTGTGTGTGTTTGTGTGTATGCGTGTGTGTGTCTATTTCTGGAGTCTATTCTATTCCATTGATTTCCATGCTATTCTTATACAAATAAAACATTGTCTTGACTACTCCAGCTTTATAGTAAATGTTGACTTCTGGTAATCTAAGGCCTTTAACTTTGTTTTTATTAAAAATTATTTTGGCTATTCTGAGTTCTTTGCATTTGCGTGTATATTTTAGGACGAGCTTCACAATGTCTACAAAAGAGCATTTTGGGATAATAATCCAGATTTTGTTGAATCTGTGGATCAATTTGGGGAGTATTTACCTCTAAACAAAGATTTCTTCAATAAGATGCCAAAAGATCAAACCATTAAAAAAATTGAAAATTGCCCTTCACCAGAATTCAAAAGGCATAAACTCCAAAAGGACAAGCCATAAATTGGGAGAAAATATATGCAAAACATGTGATAAAAGACTTGTACCCAGAACACATAAACAACTTTTACAATGCAATAACAAAATAACAATCAACCTAATTAAAAGCTGAGCAAAAGATTTGAACAGCCAATTCACCAGTGAATATACACAAATGGCAAATAAATACATGAAAACATATGCAACATAGTTAGTTATTGGGAAAATGCAAATAAAGTCACCATGAGATATAACTGCACATCAACTACAACAATTAACTTGAGAAGACTGACAGTACCAAGCATTGTCAAGGGTGTGAAGCAACTGGAATTCTCAAAAATTGCAAATAGGAACGCAAAATGAGGCAAACCACTTTGAAAACTAGGCAGTTTCTTAAAAAGCTTACTATGGACTCATGTAAGACCTGGCAAACTCATTCGCGGGTATTTAACCAACTGAAATGCAAACACGTGTCCACACACAGACTTGCAATGGAATGCTCACAGCAGTTTTATTCAAAATTGTTGAAAACTGGAAACAGCCCAAATGTCCATCAACTGGTGAATGGATAAACAAATTGTGGTATATTTACACAATGGAATACTTCTGAGCAATCAAAAGGAATGAGTTACTGGTACATGTAATAACAGAAAAGAATTTCAAAAGCATTTGCTAAGTGAAAGAAGCTATACACAGAAGGGTACGTACTGTATGTATTTCCATGATTCCTTTTAAATAAAATGGATTCTAGAAAAGACAAATCTATAGTGATAGAAGGCAGATCAGAGGTTGCCAGACACTGGTGGTAGTGGTGGTTATGATGGGAGGATTAACTGAAAAGGGGCATGAGGAAAGTTTTGGAAGTGATGGAACTGTTCTGTTTTGTGGTTCTTGTCGTCACAAGCCTGTTTACATTTGTCAAAACGCATTGAATCTCAATAATCAGGCAAGCTTTGATGGAGACTGGCCCAGCGTGGTGATGGAGGGCGTTGGTAGTGAGAAGTGGTTAGACTTTTTATTTACTTTGAAAGTAGAGTCACAAGATTTCTTAATAGCTTGGAAGTGAAATGTGAGAAAAGAGATGACTTAAAAAGGGGAAACGAACCTCCAATGACATAAGACACTCTTTCTCCATTCAAATTGGAGACTGTCCTACCACTGGGAAAACCCACTCGGCAGCCGTGCAGTACAGGAGTCAAGAGACTAGACTTGGAGTCAGATATTGCTCTGGCTTCTAGAGAGCCCTGTAAGATGTTTAACCTCTCCCAGCCTCCTTTTTCTCGTTTGTAAAATGGGTTAATCCAATATCTACCTTATGGGACCGTTGGGAGTACGAAACGAGTTAATACATATGAAAAGTTTAGAACGGGGGTTGGTACACAGTAAGCCCTCAGTCAGAGTCAACTCTTCTTTCTCAAAATCTGTTCACGAAACACTGACTTAAAGGAGTTCTCAAATAATTTTTTTCTCCTGAAAGTAACATTTAGTTTGCCTAAAGCTCTGTCTTAGGGAAACAGAGCTCTCTGTGCTTGACCAGCTACTGGATCTTTCTTTCTTGAACATCAGTCTGCAAGCTCTGATTGCTTCTGATCCACATAGAGACTACCTTCAACAACTGCCCAGCCATGGCACAAACTGGTACCGGAGAAATCTTATTCTTTCTCTGTCTATCATTTACTGTAGTTATCCCCAATTACCATAAGCAGACCAGAGCATTTTAAAAAATAGACCATTTTTAAGAACAGTTTTAGATTTATAGAAAAATTGAGAAATAGTAGAGAGCTCCCATATACTCCACACACTCTTTATTATTATTATTATTTTGGTGAGGAAGATCGGCCCTGAGCTAACATCCATTGCCTATCTTCCTCTTTTGGCTTGAGGAAGATTGTCCCTGAGCTAACATTTGTGCCAATCTTCTTCTATTTTGTATGTTGGACGTGGCCAAAACATGGCTTGAAGAGTGGTGTGCAGGTCTGCGCCCGGGATCCGAACCTGCAAACCACCAGCCACCAAAGCAGAGAATGCGAACTTAACCACTATGCCACCAAGCTAGCTCCAGTTACTCTTGTTACTAACATCTTACAGTAGTATGGTACAGTTACTACAATTACTGAACCAATATTGATACATAATTTACTTAGATTTCCTTAGTTTTTTTCTCATGTCCTTTCCCTGTTCCAGGAACCCAGCCAGGATACCATATTATGTTTAATCCTTAGCTCCCCCTTGGTTGGGACAAGTTTCTCAGACTTTCCTTGTTCTTAATGACTTTGAACTGAGATGACTTTTCAGAGCATTGGTCTTGTCTTTCGTAGGATGCCCCTCCATGGGAATTCATCTGCTGTTTTTCATGAGTGGGCTGGGGTAGTACATCTTGGGAAGGAAGACGACTGAGGTAAAGCGCCCTTCTCATCATTTCATATGAGGAGTTGGTACTTTGACTAACCACAGTTGATGCTGGCCTGGATCAGAGAGGTGATTGCTGAGGTGGTGTTTGTCAGGTTTCTCCCCTGTAACGTTACCTTTTTCCATAGGGTACTTATTGGAGAGAAGGCGCCATGTGCAGCCCATATTGAAGACATGGGGAGTTGTGCTCCCTCCCCATCCATGGTATTTTTAAAACTGAAACTTTTTGGCATTAGAAAACAACTGTTCTGCTGTCTTCTCTATTTTTATTTCACTGGTTCATCTTGAAGGTAGATGATGTTATAAATTCATGGTCCCAACCCAGAGATTCTGACTCAATAAATTGGAGGTGGAGCCCAGGAGTTTAACAAATGCCCCTAGGTGATTCAGATGCAAATAGTCCATCAGCCCACTTTAAAAAGCTCTACTCTAATCACTTACTAATGATAATTGTTCTGAACTAAAGACCTCTTTACAGACTCCAGAGCTATTTTTCCCTTGGTTAAAGGTTTTTGTCATTAGTTTCCTGTCAGAGTTGGGGGAACACCTCTTTGCCCTCGTCTGCCTGCTTAACATTCAAACTAGTTGAACTAATTTGGCAACCACATAATTATTATTCATTGCCCAGGAGGAAATTCAAGTGTAGTGCACAGCTCTGTGTCTCTTACTCCTCCCTCTAAAGGAAGTCCCAAATACATATAAATTAGTGTATAAACTAGCAAGAAGGTAGTTTAAATTAGTCCCAGAACTCTTAAAAATAGCCAAATCAAGGCTATTGTCAAGGATTCTTCTAAAAATGTGCCTCAAAAAAAAAGAGAAAAGAAACAGAAGATATTCGACAAGGACAGTAGTTTCTTCAGAGAAGAATAATGAAGAGTCTGAAGCTGGGAATTCAGAAACCTGAGTTCCTGACTGGCCTTTCCCTCTACACAGCTGTGTGACCTTGGGCAATACACTCAATTTTTGTGCTTCAACTTTCTCATCTGTGAAATACAAACAGTAACACCTGTCTTATTTCATTTTGTTTGGGTTTAGGATAAAATGGATACTGTGTGAGGATCTGAGAATTAAAGTTGCTACAGAGATGTGAAGTTCTTTTCTAAAACAGACCATTTATTTACAAACATACTTAAGGAAGCAAGGAATTCGACCTTTATTTTTTAACATCGTAATTGCTGTATGCCCATATCTAGGTGAAAGAGACAAGGCTAGGTGGCTCTGATCTCCCAGTACACAGTGAAACAGATCAAGATATAGAATACAGAAAAATGTACACACCTAAAACCTAAATAGTTTCCATAGCTTCTAGGAGTATCCATATGAAATTACATTTCAGGTGCTTAGAATAATTACTTGTGCATTAAAAAATCTGTAAACAATATGGCATTTCTGAAAATTTAACATTGGCCTTTTCAAATGGAAGCCCGATAGCTATTTCATTAGAGAAGCTGTAAAGCTATAAATAGGCTTTGGTCCCAGACTATGCTTTTAAATCCTGGCTCTCCACTTTCTGGCTGCCTGATCTCGGGCAAGTTTCTCAAGTATTCAGTCTTCTTATCAGTAAATTGAGGATAATAACAATATCTATATCATAGGTTATTTAGGAGTGACTAGAGTCAACACGTGTAAAATTATTTAAAACAGTGCTACATGTGTTTATTATTATTATTTTAAGAGAATTAAGAATCTATGGAAACCAATGAGATTAATCTTTAAATCAGAAAAAAAAAAAACCACTGGAGAAATGTTTGCAGTCAAATAGTTTGTCTCTACTTTATGCAACAACTAAAAATTACTCAGATTTAATCAAAATGTCAAATTTGGGGGCTACCCCATGGCCGAGTGGTTAAGTTCATGTGCTTCCCTTGGGTGGCCCAGTTCGGATCCTGGATGCAGACATGGCACCACTCATCAGGCCATGCTGAAGTGGCATCCCACATGCCACAACTAGAAGGACCCACAACTAAAAATATACAACTACGTACCAGGAGGCTTTGGGGCAAAAAAGGAAAGATAACATCTTAAACAGTACTCTTTTTAAAAAAAGAAAGAGGAAATAGGTGGATCATTTAAATTTTTATATTATTCATTTATATTTTCAAGTCATATGTACATTTGTTTATACCAACACCGAAAGAAGGAACAAAAACAGATTTGTTTCATCATAAAGGAAAGAGCAAACAAAATGTCATACACATTGCTTTATGTTTACTGTGCTGGTTTCAATGTCGTTTCACTGCAAGTATAAATATTACCTAGGTTTGGTTTTGTTTAACAAAGCTTTACTCCACCATAAAGCCAAGGGCAAGGAAGGCACCTGTTTTGTGGGGGTAAAGAAAGACAGATATGTGTTTGTACCAAGGGAGTGATCGGAGGAAACGCAGTTGTAAGAAAAATATTCAATGTGTTGAGAAAACAAAATATGCTTGTGCTATTTCTTTTTACCTCCTAATAAAGTAGTTTGGAAATTCCAGATCAGTCTCCTCGTATTTATGAAGTACGATAGTCTGTTCAGTTTAAACCCTACATATGCAGGAAAATGCACCATCATTTGCTAAACAGTGATATAAATGTGATTGGATTCATTTTGATATTGAGGAAGAGCAAATGATGCAAATACATATCCTCTTGCCCTAGCCTAGTACTTCCTATAATTAATAAAACCCTACTGATGTTTCAAAATGAGTTTTTACGGTTTTCTTTTCCATTACCAATAAACCCTAAAAATGAACTTCAGGTATTTGCAAACTTACTTAAACATTTGTGGTATGGACTGAAGGTTTGTATTCCCCCAAATTCATATATTAAAGCCCTAACCATCAGTGTGGCTGTATTTGGAGATGGAGCCTCTAAGGAAGTAATTAAAGATAAACGAGGTCACAAGGGTGGGGCCTTGGTCTGATAGAATTAGTATCCCTGTAAGAAGAGACACCAGAGAGCTCTCTCCCTCTTCCATGTATGTATTGGACAAAGGCCATGGGAGAACACACAGAGGAAATGATGGTCTACAAACCAGAGAGCTCACACCAGAAATTGAATTTAGCAGCACCTTGATCTTTAACTTTCTTTCTCCAGAACTGTACGGTATTTTGCTATGGCAGCTGAAACAGACCAATACAATTTGAGATCCATATTTCTTTATTCCCTGTAAGTTCATATTTGGTTCTTAGAGGAAACATATGGTAAACAGAGATGCACAAAATTCTTTGAATGATGTTTTATTTTTAAAGGATTCATAAACTTATATTGGTATCTTATAAGACAATCTTTGGTGGAGAAAATATTTGTAATTCCTTGATAAAACTATTCACACTGCAATTTTTATGCCCAAGGACCGTATTTGATGCTATTTTTACCTTATATGCTATGAAAATAATCTTATAAAAGAATAATGACCTCTCATGAAAAGCATTTCGACAAGACTGAGGAAAACTGATGGATAAATACTCAAAGACTGAGGTGAAACAAAACTAGTAATTCATGAAAGTTAGATTATTCATGGCTCTGGGCCCTATGGACATATGAATGTCTTCATCTCAAGGATAGAAAAACATGCAAAATTTGTGAGTGTGAAAATGTTTTAAAAAGAGATAGCAATATGCTAGTTTGGTTTTTTCTTTGTTTGGAAGAGATGGTGCTACCTTAAGTTAGTACTATTTTCTTTTGTTGTTATTTATTAAACACTATAACAAACCTAATGTCAAAATATCAATAAATCTACTGTTAAAAGTTAAAAACATGGCTCTCATAAAAACATAAATTGGACATTTGTCAAAAATTTATGGGGGCCAGGGCTGGCATGGTGGCACAACAGTTAAGTGCGCACGTTCCACTTTCGTGGCCGGGGGTTTGCTGGTTCAGACATGGCACCATGTGGCAAGCCATGCTGTGGTAGGCATCCCACATATAAAGTAGAGGAAGACTGGCAACAGATGTTAGTTAACTTAGGGCAAATCTTACTCAGTAAAAATAAAGAAAGAAATAATTTGACTTCTTAAAGGGGGAATCAGTAAGATCACTAAGCTAGCTCCAAAAGTATTTGGGAAACTTGATGTTTATGGGCATTTAGAAAAAGTGAAATATTAGAAAAAGATTGGTAGGTTAGATTTTTGTGAAATCTGCTTGATGTCTTACAGAGCAATAAACCATAGTCTTTGGCTTATCTTTCTTACTAGACAGAAATTATTTGCATCTCTACCAGAAACAAATATGCAAGTTAACATCAAATTTTACAGAGATTGAACTCTTAATAATAAGTAGCAAAGGCAAAAATGGTATATCCTCTTGGAAAATTAGCATCATGGCCTGATGCTCATTTTATGAATTATATCTTAGCCAACTGAGCTCCAGAAAGCCAATACCAATTTATGCTTCTACCAGCAGTGAAGGACATATCTGTCTTAAAAACATTTAATATTATGATTTTTTTCTTAAAAGACCTTATTTACTCAACCAAGAAACAGAAAACTGAAAGTTACAACACTTTCCAATGCCATATTTCAAAGCCAAGATTAGAATTCATTCTCGTGCTGTGTTCCACTCCATGAGTCTGGATGCCAAATAGGCTGCTGGTCTTTGATATCCTCATTCATCAGTATTCTTCCAACTCCTGTCACTCCCAAGGTCCCAAGAGTAATCCTGCTGCTCTGTACTTGCCCAGTGTCATGCCTTGCCAAGGCTTACCTTCTCCTGGCAATATTTTGATTTTTAGTTAAATTTTAACTTAGCTCATAACCCATTAAACTTCAACTCATTTTGTGGAAATTTTGTGGCTCCTCCCTGACTTAACAGGTTTGAAATTTTTAAGTCTATAATCTTAAACCAAAGACAAAATAAAATATCAAAACGTAGAAGGTTTTAGAGAGGTAGGACTTTGTTGGGGAGCATGTGGGATTGAGGATTGAAAGGCATTCCCCAAACTCTAAAAATCCCAACATTTAAACCAGAGCATCCTTTCCATTTGCCTGTGTACTGGCTGAAACTCTTTTATTTCCCACTTAAGAAGTTTAAGACAATAAGGCACTACAAAGATAACTGCTATCATTTATATATAACATAATTTACAATTTTGGTACTTTATTATCAGAGGCAAAGTACCCATCTCACAGTTGATCAAGAATAATCCATGTACTGCTACCCTGAATTTGAGAACTGCTGATAAAATTATCTGCTCATAAACTGGCTTTGGTACTTGTTCCTACACTATCTTCAGAATTTTCACCAACTCTGTGCTGGCTCCATTTGCTAGATATATATTTGGATAGACCCATTTCAACATCTCTGGGAGTCGTGCGTTGAAATATACACAGCCGCCCTGACCCTAGAGCCTACCAGCCTGTGGGTAAAATGAGGGCCATTTGCATTTTTAGCCCCATTTTATCAGCTCATCTTATTCAGCCTCTTCAACCTGCTCACTACGACCTAAGCCTGTGCAGATTCTTCTCTAAGAGTTTTTGAAAGTTCTCAACCAAGAAGCAAGATGGTTCCAAAAAAAAATCTGACACTTTTGGATGCTAAAATTTTTAAAGACATGATATGAAATACTATTGATAACACTCCGTGCTATATTATACAATAGATTGAACAGGTATGTGATGTCCCATCATAAATAATGAGGATTGCTTAATTTAGGGAGAAAAAATGTATACGCTTAATCTTTTTTAACTGAACACAAAATCTCCATGGAGTGTTTCCTCTGCGTTCAAGAATAACTCACAAATCCCTGCTTTCTGGGCATCGTCAACCTCTCTCTCTGCCTCCTCTGGGCACCCACATTTCACCAGTTGCTGCACCTCTGAGGATACTTTTCTACCCAGGCTGGAGCCTCCTAAAGATGTAAAACCCTTGTGATGCCAAAACTGTTCTTGGTTCCCTTCGAACCTTCGTGTTGGAACCGCATTGGTTTCTTACAGAAATGGGAGAATGTATTTCTTCCCTAGGGGTCTCTGATCTGTTCTGTTCTTTACCTCTCTAGGGAGCTTAAAACACCTCGCTGCATCTTAAGGGGGAGTGGGGACACCCATTCTAATAAACTTGGGTAAATATTGTGGGTGAGGGGTAGCATCAACTCATTCACATCGTAAGACACATGTAGATGAGTCCGAAACCTTTTAATACACTGCAAAGACTCTCTGTCTCCCCGCCCCCCAATAAATTTGAATCTTGACTCCACTGCTTACCATCTGCAAGTCTCTGAGAGTTATTTAACTACTCTGCATCCCAGTTTCACTGTCTAGAAAATGAGGGTGATAATAGTACCTACCTTACAAGGTTTTAGAATGATCAAATGAATCAATATTTGTAAAGCACTTAGCATGTACCTAGTACCCAGTAAGCACTCTCTAAGTGTTTGATAAGTACTCTGAGTAACGGATCCCATCGGAACTTTTAAAATCTTTCTTTTGAGAGGAAAGCTATGGAAGAACAAGATATTTTTATCTTCTAGTGAGACTATTCCAATACATCATCTTTCTTTTTTTAAGTAAAATATTTTATGTCTTGTATGTACATACACTAATTTTTAGTCAGAAAAAATCAATTAGCATTTAAAAATGTTACTTCAAAGGTAATAATAGGTAGTGAATTAGAAATAAAAAGCAAAAATTAACAAATCACATTGTCGGTTGTGGTTTAGGGAAATGGGAGCATTATGGTAAATAGGTTGGAAATACATGCTGAAATGTAAAATGCACGTGGGCTTTGCTCCATAAGCCTAGTTGGGGAATTTCCTTTAAATTAGTGGTTCCTCAAATGTGCCCTTCTGTCTGGCATAAAATGAAAACTGTTGGTGATAATAAAAATTGTAGGGGGGCTGGCACCATGGCCGAGTGCTTCAGTTTGTGTGCTCCACTTCAGCGGCCCAGAGTTTCGTGGGTTTGGACCCTGGGCGTGGACATGGCACCGCTCATCAGGCCATGCTGAGGCGACATCCCACATAGCACAATCAGGGGCACTCACAGCTAGAACATACAATTGTGTACCAGGGGGCTTTGGGGAAAAGAAGAAGAAAAAAAAATGTAGAGTCCTAGGTTCTATCAAGGATTTAGGAGATTAAAATATCTAGTTATCTGCAATTTATGATAATCTGCAATTTCAATAAGCTTCCCAGTTGATATTTATGCATCTTCAACTTTAGAAGTAGAATCACCAAGATATGATCACACAAGTGTAAAAGGGTAGTCATTGAGCAATATCTGTAATAGTGTAAAATTGGATACTAGGTACCAGTCCAACAAAATGATGTTAGTCTCAACACCACCAAGGAAATAATCTTATCAAAATGTTTACTGGGATTCTAATCTTGAGGAAACAAACAAATGCAGATTTGGGGATATCCTACAAGGTAGTGGCCTCAATTCTCTTAAAAATGACAATGTCATGAAAAAAAGAAAGACAGTAATGTAAATTAATCTTGTCCATAGAAATACAAACTGTGTCTGGTGAAATGCAATTGATAACTGCTGTATAGATACTAACCTACTCTAATTTTTGCATTTATTAGTAAATTCATTAAACATTCCTTATTTGACATATATGTGTGGTACTTTGAATTCTCCTTTGAATTGATTATAAAATCTTATTGGTTCCTTCATAAATTAATAGGTTAAAAAAATCCTCCCTCATGTTTATTTGATATTTGTAGGAGAGTCATGATTATATACTCTCTTAAAATTTATTTTTTTATGTTTTTTTTTGGTGAGCAAGATTGGCCCTGAGCTAACATCTGTCACCAATCTTCCTCCTTTTTTTTCTCCACAAAGCCCCAGTACACAGTTGTATATCCTAGTTGTAGGTCATTCTAGTTCCTCTATGTGGGATGCCACCACAGCATGGCTTGATGAGCAGTGTGTAGGTCTGTGCCCAGGATCCGAACCAGCGAACCCCAGGTTACTGACATGGAGTGTGTGAACTTAACCACTCAGCCACAGGGCCGGGCCCCTAAATTTATTTTTTGATGCTTATATTTCTTTGAATGAGCAAGCATAGGTTTATACAAATAATAACATTATTTTTAAAAAGAAATAGAGTATTATATAAAATTTGAAATATTCTTATCATAGTTTCTTTTTTCTAAAAATAAGTTTTCATTGTAAAATGTATTTACAGACAGACACACATATATAGTAAGATATAAAATAGTCATAAAATATTTTATATATAAAATATAAAAATATAAAATACAAAATAAAATTATAAAACCAGGAGTTCTAAATTACCTATCTAATGCTGCTCTAACAAAGCCCAAAGACAAGAGGCCCTTAAGCAGAAAAAAATATGGATAATTAGATTATGGAAAGGACTAGACATTATTAAAGGCCAAAACTGCCTTAATTATTTTAGAGTCCTTACTGTCTAACACAGTGACAACCTAAGTCACCAGGAACATATTAGTTATCTATTGCCATGTAACAAATTGCACCAAAATTTATTGGCTTAAAATAATAATAATAATTTATTATCTCATAATATCTGTGGGTCAGGAATTCAGAGAGGGAACAGTGGTGGCGGCTTATCTCTGCCCCATGGCACCTGGATCTTCAGCTAAAACACTCAAGATGGGAGAGCTAAACTCGTTGGGATGCTTCATGGAGGCTAGAGGAGCTGCTTCCACATTGGCTCACTCACATAGCTGGCAAGTTGGTTCCTTTCTTCATGGGCATCTCTCTAGAGGGCTGATCGATCATCCTTCAAGACAACGTGACTGGCTTCTCCTACAGTGATCCAAGGGAAAAAGCCAAGTGGAAATGCCTGTTTTATGACCTGCCCTTACAAGTCGCACAGCATTACTTCTATTATATTCTATTTATTAGAAGGGAGTCACTAATTCCAGGCCACATTCAAGCAAGGGAAGATAGGAAGAGGTGTCAAAGAAATTGAGGATATATTTTAAAATCATTGCCAGGAAGTTGAGCAAATGGTTAAGTCTATCAACAAACTCAGCTCAGATGGTTGGCAAGGAAAGAGCAGAAACCAGGCTTTAGTTCCAAAATAGCCATTAATTTCTCAACTTATTTAACAAACCCCTGCTTGGCGATACATTGATGTTTTACCAGCCCGATCTTTTAAAGTAACTGTCATTAAAATCACTGTGAAGGTTTATTGAAAGGTTTAGAGTCAAATAAAGACACAATGGAAGTGGAATTTCAGCAAGATGAATTTGATAAGAATGAATTGCAAAGGAAGAGGCTAGAGACAAAAATCACAGTTGTAAAGTTCTTATAACAGCTCAAATGGGAGATGTTTAGGTAAAAATCAATACAGCTAGTCATTAATTAAAAACTATAAAATTTTTAAAATTTGAGTTTTGATGCTGAAGATTGGGTTGAATAGTACAATCTCCATTCTTGAGATTTGCTGAAAATTTTTTGAAAATGTATTACTCAACTAGTTTAAAATTCTGCAGTACAGATCAATCAGCTTAACCGAGCCAAGTGCAGATTTCTGAAGAATACTTTTTGACTTCTTTTATTTCCTGGGATTGGCTAGAAATAAGTAAGTATTTTCACTTAGGCAAATTAGAAACATGTTAATATCTAGAAACAAAGCCCCAGGAACGATATTTGACAACTATCAAGTGAGTATTATCTGGGTAATCAAATTCTTTTGTGAAAAAAAAAAAATACAAAAATTTCCTGGCAGAAAATCTATGGCCACAGAAAGTGTTAAAATAGCTCAAAATATGTGCTATAACAATCCTGCTATTTCCTTTCATGAGCTGGGCTGAATGAAAATGGATAGGATATATTTATAAAGATAAAAGGAACTCTTTTCTCAAGTGTCTTTGATTCTAAGTTGAATATGGTCACATCTAATAATCTGAGAAGTCAGGAGGACACACCAAATGAAAGAACAATCTCTCTAGGAAGCTGTAAGAAAACGACAGAAAGACTGTATAGATTCCAGCCTCCTGCTTCGTCTCCTCCAGCAAGGACAGGAAGGAGAATGACTGACTTGAAAAATATCCTAATAAGTAAGACATTGTGTCAGAGAGAAATCTGAAACTTGTTCCCTTTCAAACTCTGCTAGATACTAAGCAAACAGTGAAACAGAAATTGTGAAGAGGTTAATAAAGGCTGGAAGGCACATTCATCTGTGATAAAAAATAATGCAAAAAGCTATGAGTGGATGGATGTGACATTGATATAACAGTGAAAATGAGTCATCTCAAAAATAGGCAGTTTCTGAAATATTCTTTTAAAAAAGTTTACAAGGGTACTATGAAGTTAGGTTTCTTCTTATCTCCCTCCATCTTTCATTCCTTTAAAGGTTCAATATTATTTTTTTATTTAAAAGATTACCTACTGATGAAATGCACTGAACTGAGTAACTATTTCTGAATATGTCCTATTTTTTAAATGTTTCTTCTTACAGATCTGTCTTAGCACAATTTCTTAGTTTTTTAATTTGTTTATAAAACTATGCAATGATTTATTCATGTAGTTCAAAAGCCAGAAAAATTATCCTTCCCATTCTTTTTCTATGCAAATGCAGCATATTATATACTCTCCATTCTGTACTGTGCTTTTTTCACTTAATGCCATGTCTTGAAGTTCCTCCATATTAGTCTTTTAAGAGCATCCTCATCTTTGTGCAGCTGCTTCTTGTATATTTTTATGGACTTAGCATAATTTCTTTACAGAGCTCTACCAATGGACATTGTAGTTAGACATTATTTCTTCTAATAACCACAAATTATTTACTTCTGGTTCTCACATTATTTTATTCAGAAATCACAAGGAAAAGAGATTCAAGCATTCAAAATTTTTTTAGCTGAATATACTGAACAGTTTTGTTCAGTAAAACTGTCTTCTTGACTTAACATTGTGTTATCCATTCAAGATAGATTTATCACTGAAATCCGGTGTGGTACAATTAACTTTTTCATACAAGATCAAGATAGAATCAAATTAAAAAACCTTTCTAGATGTGGGAATTTCAAAGGATCTTCAAAATAAATGTTGAAAAGCTAATTAGTCAGAATCTCTAATTGAAATTATGTGTTTTAATTGAAGTTCTCTTTCCTCCTTCTAAAATCATTATTTTTCTAAGACTACTCACTGTCGTAAAAAAAACATGTCAAACATTTGTCAGTTAAGTTTGATTGTGTGCTAAGAATAAACTTGGTATAGATTTCTCCAGGTTTCACAAAATTAAAAAGTTTTTACTCAAAAAAGCTTGTATCTTTCTTCAGAATTTCAAATGAGATTTATTAAAACATAAAGTGTGTGTAACTCTATTCCTAAGCTCATTACATGTCTGAAAGAGCAAAAGTTCATTATATTCAATGAACATCAAAATGATGCCATCAAAATACTATCACAAAGAAAAATTTTTTAAATTGCTATACATTAAAATGTCTTCCGAAGCAAGTGTGAAAATGGATGCATACAAATAACCTATGTAATTTACGGACTTTAAATATTTTTAATTTCTCTGCATGACTACTCAAATATGTAGGTATGTATACAGAAAAACAATTTTAGCTCCCTGTACATTATAGATTCTGGTGATTTGTTTTGAATAAACGTGTCTATGTACACATGTTTTTACATAGGGATAGATAGACAAAAGCGTGATAATAAGAAAGATTATTCCTCCTCCCCCTACTGGCTTAAATAAAATATAAAACTTTATTTCTCTTTTCTATAGTCTCAATGTGAGCAGGCCAGATTATTGTGTCAGCTCTGCTCCGTGTGGTCATTCAGGGATGCAAGAATCTTCAATTCTTTAGTTCTGCCCTGCCCTCTGCTATGTTCTACATGGCTAAGGCTGCATTGCCAACGCTTATCTGTGGTAGCCAGTGGGCATAGGAAATGAGCTTGAAAACCCAGTCCTACAAGGGCCACGATTTAATTTCTCCCATGTTCTACTGATAATTAGTTACATGGCCACACCTAACAGCAAGGCAGTGTCTTTATCACTATAGAAGAGAAAGAAAACAGATTTTCATCAACTAGCAATCTCTGCCATTCCTCTCCTGTTTTTATATTTTATATTGTTACTATGTACATATATACATCAACAATATATAGAAAAATAGACAATGGGCACAGGCTACTGGTTTCCTTCTACACCTAAACTCTAGAGATACCAAAGAAATAAGAACGACAGAAAATTCCATGTTTGTTGCTAACTTTAATCTTGCATTTCAATATAACATTTCCTCTAGATTATGTTTTTATTTTCACTTTTGTTTTTCACTATGGAGAAATTAAAACATATAGAAAAGTAGACAGAACGGTAATTTCCATGTTACCTACTACCCTGTTTCTCTAATGATCAACATTCTGCTCTTTTATTTCATGTATTGCACTGAAAATCTGTTTTCTGAGTATGTTAGAACAAATTTCAGGCATATCATATCATCTGTAAACATTTTAATAGGCATCTCTGAAAGACAAGGAAAAATTTAAAACACCATCATAATACCATCATCATATCCAACAAAATTATAATAATTCACTCCAAATGAACTTCCTTATAAATTTTTACTATTAAAGACTTTTTTTCTTTGTAGCACTCTCACGTTCTTGGTGAGAGAACAAATTAGCAATTTTCCTGGAGATATAAACCTATGAAATAGGTAAGTGGGGAGAGGAAGCCACTTCACCAGGAAGCATTCTTTTCTGCTCCAGCCTCAGCACCGAACTGCTAGCATTTTTGGTCCCTGTAATACAACTTAGCTCTTCATTATGAATTGTCTCGTAATACAAAATGTGTGTGGATTTGTTTTCCAACTATGCAATAAACTCATTGAAGATGGGTTATTTACAATGTCTTATTTTACACAGCCCTGGACTCAAGCTCTCAACCATTTTACCCTCTTTCCAAAAATTCTTCGAAATCTCTCATCTTCTTTATTCATTACTGTGTTTTCAGTAGCAGTTCAGGACACATTTAAAACACAAAAGATAAAATCAAGTCTCCACTTTTAACTGCAGGATTTCTGTTTGTTTTTATAAGCAGGAAAAAAATAAAGCTTTTTCACTTGAGGGGAAAGGTTCATGATTGCTTTTCAGTCTAAGTCAAAATGGAAGTGTAAAAACCGTAACGTCAAAACCCCTACATGAAAATGTCAAGTACCCACTGCAGGATACTAGAGTATGGAATTACTGAGAGATTGTTGGTTGCATTTCCCTTACCGTTGTTGAAGTAAAAAGCAAAGGCAATGAGAAAATCTGGAGAGATTCTTTTCCTTAAAAAAAAGAAAACTCAAATAAATATGACAGAGGTCATCTGTAAGCATCTTCTCTGCAGAAACCACTATTCGTATGTGCATCTAATTAGTGGAATTAGTAGAATGCATGATTTGCATTTTTGAATGCAAAGTCTAAGGATAACTCTGCATAATGGATTAAAATAGAAGCCATAAAATTAAGGATGACTGTGGCAAGATGGCACTGGAGAGAAGAGGTTTACAGCTGCTGTTAATAATTACAGATAGTAAAGAATTGCTTTAGCTCAAGTTAATAAATAAAAATGTGATTCCAGGTAGGGCAGTGCATTAGGAAAATGGGGATTTCATGAACAGATGTTCGTACACCAGACTCTTAAGAATTACTAAAATGCTGGGTACCTTGTTTGATATGGCCTGAGTTCTTATTAATAAGAGCTTTCCTTATTGCCATCATTCCTAGAATGGGCTATTGATGCTCTCAGCTCCAGCTTCATGCCCCTTTCCCTGGTTCCCACATTGACTTCTTCAGCCAGTGTTGATACAAGTCTCGGGGCATGGATAACATTAGCTTCAATAAGGAAAAGTCTTAAAAACCATATAGTTCATGGTGAATGTTCAGACAGGGGTACTTCATTGGAAATGAAGCCCCATCTTTAGAACGGACTAGTGGGACAGAATTTGTCATGGAACCAAGGAATAGAAGCTTGTTTTATGAGACGTAAGATAGACATCTCCCTCTTTTGCTTAATTCCTGTTCCTTTCTCTTAGAACTCAACCTTTCTCCCATAACTTCATTTGCATTAAGTGGATTTGCTTCCTGCATACCTCTTCGCTATCCCAGTACTTTTATATCGAGGTCTGTACTGGGAACACCAGTGAATGACACACGTGTATTTAACAATAGGTATATGTACATCTCTCGCAATGCAACCTGGGAAGAAACTTGACTTTTAGTTTTGTTCACCAAGTATTTGCTGGGTGACCACGAAGAGGTCATCTAACATCTATAATCCTTAGATTTTTCATCTGTGAAATAAAGAATTTGATTAAATTGATCCCTAAAATCTATTCCTGTTCTAAAATACTATGAGTCCTTAGAAACATTTTAGCTTTTTGGACTAATCTTTCTACTGGATTCTCCTAGTTTGCTCATGGGCTAACAGTCCCGAGAGATATTAGAATTTTCCTTATTACCATCATCATAATAACTTGATAAACCATGGAGATAAAGTGGCCATGTGGTTAGCAACTGCTGAAGAATAGAACCGAAGCTTTACACATTGGTAGATTTTCTCCAAGGTCTTGGAAAACCTTTATGTAAATAAGATCATACTTAGCGTAATTTGGAAAATCTTCCAATTCATAACTTTCCTTGTTAACTTAAAAGCTAATGAAAATTGCCAAACCCAATGATTATAAAACACATGAAGCCTGAATATACATTAACCTGTTCAAAGACCACCATCATTGGGGTGGTATTTTTGGATAAATTCTGTCTCGCAAATATAAAACTACATTTTAAAAGTTTTACTTGATTGCTAAGGGACCATGCTAATCCCATTAAATTATTTTTTAATTCTGCTAATATTTAATTTTTGTGGTACAAACTTTCCAGACTGTAGAATTTTTTGCTTGTTTTTGGTTTTTGTAGACACTGGCTGTATTCGTTGGCATGAGTCAAATTTTGAGGTAGTGTCAATTTTGAAATTTTGCCAGGCATAAAAAGGCATTCTGCTCTCTGGCTCAATTTACCTGGCTGCCAACTGTATAGTTTATCAGCCTCAATCTTGTCATTTTTGGCTGAGAGAGGTAGAGTTTCACCTCCATATAAAGTTTTGGCTGTATTTGTTATTTTCAAACAGAGCCAGTTGTTAATTAATTTTTTAAGGGTAGGTAATACATGTGTGCATACAATACAAAATTTGAAATACGCAAAATGACTTAGAATGAAAATTAAGTCTCTCTCTCATATTAATCCCCCAGCCACCCAGTCTCCCACACGGTCACATAACTTTGGTAGATAGACATCAATTCATAATTCTTTATTGTTGTGTAACCTCTTGGAAAAGTTGAAATAACTGGAAAATATGGCAGCATTTTCAACTCTGGCATTTACTAAATAATTCATATTATCTAAGGTATCTATGACTTTTATTAATTTAAGATAGGCTTATACGTCACTTTATAAGTAAAGCTCAAAGTGCTATGTATTCTCTTAATCACTTCTGTTTGTATCTTCAGAAAATTAACTGTTTCAGAACCTAAAGTGAATATATTCCTTTTTTTGTAAACTGAGATAGTTTTTTAAACTTAAGCTTGTATTTTAGAATAGTTTTAGGTTTACAGAAAATTTGGAAAGATAGTGCAGAACGACTCCCATACTCTGAACTCAATTTCCTCTGTTGCTAATATCTTATTATGATGGTACATTTGTCACAAGTAAACACCAGTGTTGATTCTATTAACTAGTAACTAAACTGCACAGTTTATTCTATTTCACTAGGGCTGTGAACTGAATGTTTGTGGGCGCTCCCCCCATATTCATATGTTGAAGCATTAACCCCCAGCGTCATGGGATCTGGAAGGGGGCCTTTGGGAGGTAATTTGGTCATGAAGGTAGAGTCCTCATGAGTGGGATTAATGCCCTTAAAAGAGGCACAAGCGAGATGCTCTCTCTCTCTCCATCATGTAAAAACACAGAGAGAAGGTGCTGTCTATAAACCCTGCAGAAGGTTTTCACCAAGAACTCAACCCTGCTGGCACTCTGGTCTCAGACTCCCAGCCTCAGACCACGAGAAATAAATGTTGTTTAAGCCATCCTAGTGTGGTAATACACCCTGTGTGTCGTAACTGGTTAAGGCAGCCCGGACCAATTAAGACAACTAGTTTTTTCCTAACGTCCTTTTTCTGTTCCAGGATCCTATTAGGATACCACATGACATTTAGTTGCCATGTCTCCTTAGCCTCCTCTGCTGTGTGACAATTTCTCAGACTTTCCTTGTTTTTGACGACCTTGATGGTTTTGAGGAGTACGGGCTAGGTATTTTGTAAATTCCCTCAATCTTGGTTTGGTGTTTTCCTCCTAATTAGACTGGGGTTATAGGTTTGGGGAAGAATGTCATAAAGATGAAGCACTGTTCTTATTGCATCATGTCAGGGGTCCATGCTATTGACATGGCATTGCTAATGATGTTAACCTTGATCACCTGCCTGAGAAGTGTTTGCCTGGTTTCTCCCATCTCCTTTCCATAATCTGGTTCACTGGCTGACCACAGAATCAGCAACTGACCACAAATGCGTGAGTGAGCCCCACCGAGAACAGCAGAAAAAATGTCCTGAGCAGTCCAGCCCAAATTGATGACCAAAGAATCATGAGCTAAATAAATGCTGGTTGTGTTAAGACATAAAGTTTCGAAATGGTTTATTACACAGCAATAGACAATAGATACATCATATATACCATCTAGAATGGTGACAGCAACATAATACGTTTCAAATTTTAGAGATAATGCTGGGTTTTTTTCTAATTGTAATGGTTTTTTTAATTGGAAAACAAATATACAGCTTGGAATGGATTTGGGGCAAATTGTACCATAAGCAGATTTTCTTTATATGGATGAATAAAGTTTAAAAAGCAAGTAACAATAAAATAAAATGTTTCTGGTATAGGACCAACAGTACAAAAAAACAGTGGGTGAGTACAAATATACCTGTTTCGTAATAGTGTAACTTTAAGTACATATTGCTGACCATCCAGAGTCCATGCAGAGATACAATTTGACACTTCAAAAACATGCTTTTCTTTAAGAGAGAGTTTAGAATGCAGTATTTACTTAAGTTTAAAATGAGAACAGTATTCCCAAGCAGCCACTAGCCTCTTCTCTGGCCATCTGTTCTCCCACAGAACTCTGACTAGTGATTTTCACAGTCCAATGATTACCCCATGTCACCCATTTTCCTCTTATTGAACAAGTGTTTATGTGCATGATCTGGGGCGGGAGTGCTTTCATACTCTAAAACCCCTTCTCAGTGGAAAAATTGATCTGGTTGTTCTTCCCCAAAGATGAAATATGTTTTTGATGACCTCAATCTAGAGGACGAGTGATTCTGACCTTGAGAGCATCATGGTTGGTCACCATGATGAGAACACAAAAATGTGGTGATTTTTTTCTGAACAGTAAAGCTGCCTTATCCTGCAAAACAATGATCTTTTCAATGAAAGGAAAGGCTACGGTGGGTGATTGCTAGCGCTAAGAATAACATGGATCCAGGAGGTAAATATTTCATTCAATGACTCAGTATGCATCATTGGACCCTCACTGGGGGTACAACAATAAAAAGCCAACACTGACTCCTACTCTTAACTTGAGGGTTCAGGATACAGGTTCCATTGAAAATGGCAGTTGTGGCATGGCATGATGACAAATCTATGAACAGAATAGATGGGAACCCATATATCAAATGAGGCTTAAAAGGCTCCCCAGTATGTGCCTCATGGTTATTCCAATGTGGCTGCCATTGCTTAAGATGTTGTTGAGCTCTTCATGGGGAACACCCACGGGAAAGCTGTCTTCTCATGGAAGACAGACTTCACAGTGGGAAGTGCGCTCAAGATGCAATGAGAAAGTCAGTCCTATAAAGATCAACAGCAGAGGAAAGAGGTGGGCTTTTTATCCTCCCCCAAAAGGAAGGACATAATAATCATCCCCACTCTGGTAAGCCTGGAAGATAATCATCAGGGATTCTAGTCTTCCTGTCAATGACACTATTCATTGGTACACAGTTACCGGAAATATGTTCCATGTCATGTTAATAGTACTGCTTGAACAAATCTTAGAGGAAATAGTCCTACCTCACAGGATAATGGTTTATGTTTCTTCTTTCCCGTCTCTATCCCCACCAACACATATACAAAATCAACCAACAAATAATCATGAGTAAATATTACTGAGTTATTAGTTCATTAGTGAGATTAAATGGATGCATAGGGTAATAGGATTTGATAAATAAATGGCAAGCAATAGGATATGTTGGACTATATGAGGAAGCCACTTGGTGTAAAACTAATTCAGCCTGACCTTGTATTTCCAAAAGGCCCTGAGGTGGCCGTTGAACGTACATGATATATTTGCTTTAAGTATTTACTATGTCCCAAAGACAAGAATAAATGTCCTTAAGATAAAGAAGCAACTTCCCCCACATTGGCATTTCCTTAAGGATAAGCATCTCTCCCTAGACTAGGAATTGATTGCTTTGCTCACCTGTGACCACCCAGCTCAAGACAGCAGACCTGCTACCTGCTGTGTGAATTCCTTTGCCAGCTAGGCAATCCTGTGACTGTTGTAAAAGGGACATTCCATTCATATGTGATACATGCTCTTTGACAGTATATAACCACTTTGTACACCCCACTTCTTTGGTGCCCTTCCTTCCTTGGGGAAGGAAGGCCCCGGGCTATCATCAGATCTGGCTCATAATAAACTCAACCTAATTTTGATTTATAGATTGGTTATGGATTATTTGCATCAAGAGATTTAAAACTTCGCTTTGCTTCAGAAATCTAGTTATTCAATTATTTCCATCCTGTTGTGTATCTATGTTTTGTGTATTTATTAGCTAAAATAAAATTTATTAGAACTAAAAGGGAGAGGCTTTTTTCCCCCCACTTCAGTTAGAACTGATTAGAATTCATTATGTGTCTCTAGAGATTAGGGAAAGTGATAAATTGGAGATCTAACCAGCTCTGGAAACTAATGAGCTAGAATAGAGAGGGTGGGAATCCAAGAGCTATAGATTAAGACTAGTTAGTTATGGGTGTTGATCCTATCCTGGATGGGGACTACATCAATAGGTATATACTAAAGGTGAGTTGCTTTTTTTCTAAATTTGTCTGAATCTACTTTTATTAAAATATATATCCCAAAATACTTGTTAGGTTTTGGGAATAAATAGGGATGATTTTCAAGGTGAACCTAAATTTGAAAAGAAACCCTTGAACATAACACTTGAAATATTAGATATAGAAAGAGTTTTATACTCATCATACAGAAAAAAGCACATTAACTTTTCAACATACATGGAATATTAAAACAACATCTGTCCATGTGCTAAGACACAAAGAAAGCCTTGATTCATTCTGAAGATCAATATCAGACAGATTATCATCTGCTGATAATGTAATACTTTTAAAATCACTAACAGGTGATTGATTTAAAATATTGTGTCTGGAAAATTAACCACGTGCTATTAAAAAGCTCCTGAGCAAAATGAGGATAATTTTGAAGAATTCAGAATTAAGCAACAATAAAACATCCCATGTGCAATATTTGCGGAACACAGCTAAAGCAGTGTCTAGAGGGAAATAAATAACTTTAAATTTATTAATCAAGGAATAAGAAAGATTGACAACAAATTTGTCAAGAATTAATTTTTTAGTTTTCCTGAAGTATGGTCCATACAAAAAAAAGGTAGAATAAATACTTTGTTCTAAGAGACTTTAGAATAATACATTGATTAAATACTAACAATTCTGGTATCTGCATGGTAAAACTATGTATGATTTTCACTTCATTTATACTTTTATTTCCAAAAAGTTTTAAATGAAAATTAAGGTAATGTCTAAACTTATACTCAAAAAAAATTACTGTCCTTTTGAAAAAGCAATCAGGTAACAAATATATCTTTGCAACTCAGGAAAATACCTCTCCTCTCCTGAAGTATAAAAACTTTTGTATATAGGTTAAAAAAATTTTAAGACCGCTCATGAAATCTGAAACTGAGGTGGTTTCTGGATTTTTCTTTACAGAAGAGTCTTATACGAAAGTTAAGACCTCTGTTTTATGTCATTTTCAAAAAGATAGCACCTTTTGTGCTGGAGCACTGGTTCGGTACTCACTCAGAGGACTGAATAGCATTTCCTGCATCACCAATGCCTTTTTCTACACAACCTGCATTTTCTCTAGAGGGTTCCATGCACACACAGGCACCGCTGACAATACTCAGACGTTATAAAACCTGACAAATCACAGCTTGAGGTGAAACAAGCTTTAGGACTGAAAAATATCAAGAGGAATTAGAAATGAAAGGTGAATGCAATTATATTCATTTACTTTACAGCTAAATTATAATAGGGAAAAAAACAAAATGGAAGTATTTTAAAAATCTGAAGATGGTAATTGTAACCATTAGTGATATCCTGTTGATCTGCATCACGTTAAGACTGTTCTTTGAGAGTGAGACATGAAATATAATAAATTAATAAAAAAATAACTTTTTGGAAAATGTAACAGGGGAGTTTTTCATTTCGAATTTCAAATCTGTGTTTTAGTTTCCAGGATATTTTTATCTAGAAGACAAGAGTGTAGGGGATTTTTGGTGTGAGTTATTTTCCTTTCCCAGACTGGGCTGACAGATAGAAATTGACCAACACAGTCCAGCTTCTGTTGATTCTTTTTCTTAGGAAAAAAAAAAAACCCTGTGGTATCTTATAAAACTTGTCTAAGTAATTTAGCCACAAGCACACGTTGAAATATTTTGGATTCTCAAAATAATTTGATTTTAGAGAAGTTATGGGAAACAGCCAGGTCCTTAATTTTACCTCCAAACTTTTTATTTCGAGTATGTTCAAACCTACAGAAAAGTTGCAAGAACAGTCCAATGAACACCCATTTCCACAGGCTGAATTGTGTCCCCATTAAATTCATCTGGTGAAACCTTGACCCCCAGTACCTCAATATGACTGCATTTGGAGATAAAACTTTAAATTAGTGATTAAGGTAAAGGAGGCCATTAGGTTGGGCCCTAATCCAGTCTGACCGATGTCCTTATAAGAAGAAATTTGTACACACATAGAGATGCCAGGGGCACATGGACGACCACGTGAAGAGGCAGCAAGAACACAGCCATCTGCAAGACAAGCAGAGAGGTCTCACCAGAAACCAACCCTGCTGGCACCTTGATCTTGGACTTCCAGCCTCCAGAACTGTGAGAAAACAAATTTCTGTCGTTTAAGCCACCCAGTCAGTGGCATTCTGTTACGGCAACCTTAACGCACTAACACACCTATCCCTGTCACATGGATTCAGCAATTGTTAACATTCTGCTACATTTGCATGCTCACTCTCTCTCCACAGACACACACATACACACGTACACAAATATATACTGACATATAAAGCACATACACACACACACACATATATATAACCACACTTTCAGCCCGGATGGGGGAAGGTGACCCCTGTGAGCTGATTGTAGGCATCATGACACCTTTCCCTAAATAGTTCAGTGAGTGCTTCCCAAGGACCAGCACATTTCTCAGGTAACCACACCACAAATTTCACATTCAGGAAATATAAACAGTGACACAATCCATTTATCAAATATACCAGCATATTTAAATTTTCCCCTTTGTCCTAAAATAGCTAGGTTTGTTTGTTGTTGTTTTCTCCAACTCAAAATCTAATTAAAACACACACATTACATTTAGTTACCAAGTCTCTTTAATCTAAAATAGCGAGCATTTTTTTAGGTCTTTTATGACATTAATCTTTTTAAAGAGCAATTGTTTTGCAGAATATCTCTCAATTTGAATTCGTCTGATGGTTTCTTCATAATTAGATTCAGGTTAAACATCTCTGGCAGGCATACCACATCGGGGATGTGTCCTTCTTGGTGTGTCACATCGGGAAGCTTATGTCAGTTTGTCTCATTATAGAGGATGTTAAATTTGACTATTTGCTTAAAATGATGTCTTCTAGATTTTACCATTGAAAAGTACTCTTTTATCGTTGTAATTAATAGGCAATCTTTTGGCTGATGATTTGATGCTGTGTGAATATCATGTTCTCCAATCATCTGTCAATCAATGGTTTTGGTTCATTCATGATCCTTGTCAGAATCAATTGTTATGGTGGTGGTTATAATATGGGAGTTAAAAAAAAATGAGTTGGAATTTTCCTTCAAAGGAATTTCCCCTTTCCTCTTCCTCTTTTGATTTTTTTTTTTTCTGCCACTGTGGATTCATGATTTTACTCCGTTTTTTAAAATACATTTCTATCATTACTCATTTGGATGGATGCTCAAGTTCTCCCAAATTCCACAAGCAGGAGTGCTTTCAAGTTGAGTCCTATGTCCTTGCGACATGTCCCTATGGGTTTTTGAGCAGGTCGTTGTTTTCTGGTACAAGATGTTTGCTTCAACAAATGATAAGCTTTGCCATTTCGTTGTTATACCTCTTAGGTATATTTTAATCCAGAAGAGTAGTTGCCCTCTCTGTTTTAAAATCCTATTGACATATTGAAGAGACCAGTGGAGTCACTATAAAGTTCTACCTTCTAGATTTCTCTGATTATTTCCTCATGCTATCATTTAATTTTACCATCTGTATTTCCAGTACTAGGAAAGTGATATGGAAAGATTTCATTTTTACAGGGTAGGAATTTTTGGCAAGTATATTTTATAAGCTGTACTATATAATGTACCACATTAGGAGGCATATAATATTTAGTTGCCCTACTATTAAATTTAATAGTTACCTTGCTATTAAATTGAGATGTAATTTCATCATCTGTATACACAATAAAGTGTTTTTACCACATTCACAAAACTCATGTCTATTTTTCATTCAAATGAGATATTATTACCTAATGATTATAAATGAGATTTTACTGATTTCAATAAATATATTTAATAGCTCCTTGAGAACACATGCTTAAATATCAGAAAATTGCAAGAATGAAATATCAACACATTTTTTAAATTAAATTCTAAAACTTTGGCATTTTCCTTTTGCTCTACTAAATCCACATCTAGAAATATACTACAGACGCTAGTAAAGTTCATAAATGTAACACAGAAGGATATTCAAGATAGCAATATTTATAGTCACAAAAATGTAGAAACAGCCAAGGCTTCATCAAGAGGGAATTACTAAATTTAACGTGGAACATTCATCATATAAATATTATGCAGCCATTAAAGGCAATTAAGTAGATCTCTCTGGATGCATACAGAATGCTGGACAAGATTTATTTAGTGCGGAAGGCAAGTTTCAGAACCCTGTATATAGTGCAATTCTGTTTATGTTTAAAAATAGAATAATAACTGATTAAAGGATTAGTGAATATCTGGAAACATACACAAGAAACTTTTCAAGCAAATGCTAGAGAACAACTTTGACAGAGTTAGACGAGGATTTCTTTTTTTAAAAGTATCCCTTTTGAATAAAGATTTATTCAAGTTAAGATTTATTCAGGTTAAGGTCAACTTCTGTGGCCAGCCCAGTGGTGTAGTGGTTAAGTTCACACGCTCCACTTAGGTGGCCCGGAGTTTGTGGGTTCAGATCCTGGGCACAGACCTATACCACTCATCCAGCCATGCTGTGGTGGTGTTGACCCACATACAAAATAGAGGAAGATTGGAAACAGATGTTAGCTCAGGGCCAATCTCCCTCATCAAAAATAAATAAATAACATCTACATCTGAGTCTTTATCTGGATTGCTTTTCAAGTATATTTTTCATGAAGTCTCTATGGCTAACACTCCTCACAATTTTAAGAATAAGAGACTGTCTTTTGCAGAATTCAGTATTATTTATTCACTGTAAGAGAAGCAAACAAGGTATCTTAAGTTTACCTCTGAGTGGGCCAGTTTAATGCATTCTCTGGCTAATCTATCAAACCACAAATATGACTTCAAAATTGAAAATTGACCAAAGATACCTGATCAGAAATCAGAAAACTTTATAGAGCAGAAAACTTAGACACCACAAAGATAAAAATCACAACAATAACAACCGAAACCAATACTGGGAACAATGCTCATGATAAACAGAAGGAAAATTAACAAGCCAACCTCCACAACCAAATGACTACACTTCCTTAGAGGAATAGTTGGTATTGAATAACCATGATCTTTAACAACAACAATAAAATTAATTAAATTAGTAACACATTTTGGCTAAAGTTTCTGATTTCCCAAAAAACATTATCGATAGCGTTCTTGCATACATTTTCCTTTTCCTGCTGGTTTATTCTATTTTGGAAATTCTCTAATTTAAGATCAGATATCTATACTGACTGACGACTGTCCCATTTCAGGAGAAGATTCCTTCCGGTCTGTGAATTCTTGTAAATGACACACTGTGTTAGCCTACAGGAACTGATGGCTCCTTGTGTTTCTCAGCAGTGGTCTGTCCCCTTCTCTCTGAGAAGCACTTAATGAGCCATGTACTCCTGGAAGTGAAAAGAGAACACACAGGGCCTCTGTTCCTGCTGACAGAGGAGTTTCCACTGTTACTGATGGCTTTTGGTTTTCCCATTGGATTCACTTCACTTTTAATTACAGAAAGTGAGATTTGTTTCTTTGCTTTTGATTTTGCTCATTTTCCCCAAATTAACTTAGGGCCTTGTCTCTCAAACAGGAAGTTAACATTCAGGTCAGGAATACAGGAGTCAGCTTGTTTTTCTTTTTTTATGGGTATTCTTGAGATATTTGGCAAAACCTGGACCTGCGTTTAAAGACTGCTGACTTCCAATTTAGCAATCTCTGGCCATCTTCAGATACGACTAGCAAAAGCATCTTCTTTGTTCATAGACATGATTCTTGAGTTGGCAGTAGACGAAATTGTACCTTCTTTTTATGTTATATTAGCTCAACTGCACAGGCACCCAATGCCCCAAGCTTTCCAAGGACCGTAATTTTCAAGAACACTAATGACTCAGGGCACCTCACGGCACTTCCCCAAGAAAATTTTGCTATGCATCCCTCCTACTCAGATTTCAGTATACAATTGGCAAGTCACCTAACGAACATTCCCTATATCCATATTCATAAGACTTCTCTGTGGTTTAATTTAGTAGAATTCACCTCCCTATCCAATCTTATTTTACCACAAAAACAAACACATTCTACTTCAGCTAAACGAGATAATATGCTTATACCGTGCTGATCTCTGTGGGCTATTTCATTGTATTCTATCATATGGAAACTAGTCTTTTAGGGAATTCATAGAAATTTTAATGGAGCAATTAGCTCAATAGAATAGAAAAGAATTTAATTCAATCAACTGAACAAGGAAAACAATAACATTAGGTACAGTACTAGTGTATTGTGTATGGAGTATTTTCCCAACAGTGTAAGCCTCTTGACAACACACCACAGAGCACATTCAAGTTAAGATACTTTACCAGCCTTGGGTAACTGATCTGCAAGAAATATGTGAAACAAACATCTCTAGGGTCATTTCTATTTTGACCTCATACTAACCTATATTTCTACTTTACTTTCTTCAGGTATTCCCTTGTAGCTTATTATTTAACTTCTAACAAAATGCCTTCTAGCCTCAGAATGCTTCTAAAACTTGCCTTTGTAAAGCCAATGCCTCAGGTGTCACAACCAGTGGTTGATTTTCCTTTTATCTTTTCCTCTTCACCCTGCACAATGACTTCATTATCTATGTTATCCTTATAAAACTCATCTCCCTGATTGCTTTGTCTCTCAGGTCCTTACTTTCCCTTTAATCCACTTATTGCTCCTTCCATCTCCATGGCTCCTCTTTTAGGTTTCATCCTAAAGGGTGGATTTTCTTTCTGGGGGCCTGATCTTGGCTATTACATGGTTACCTTGTGTGTGACTAAAACTCTGAAAGCTAAATTTCAAACCCCCACCTGTCTGCTTCCCTCTAGTCCTTGATCCTCATTCTCAGCTATTTCTAATAATAAGTCTGGAAATCAGCTGGGACTGAACAGACCCCAAACTGAGCTCCACATTTTATTCTCCCTCCCATTCTGGCACTTCTGACCTCAGAGTCAAGAAGACTCAAATCTTTAGGGTCATGATTGAGACCTTGTCCTTTAAACCTTCAAACCCAAAGTCGAGATCATCCTATTTGGGATATCCTCTTTGCTCCTCTTGCCTCTCCTACATTGTCACCTTTATTCATTCGGGTTCATAAAACATGTTAAGAGAACCACTGTAATGATCTTTGAATTAATCCATCCACTCTGAGACTTTCATTCCTAAACTTCTAAATCTAGTATTCAGACTCTAGCATTCTTTATCTGATCTCTAACTTTTTAATTTAACATTAAGTTTTGGCTTTCTTTCTTTTGTTTTTTTTTTAAGATTGGCACCTGAGCTAACAACTGTTGCCAATCTTCTTTTTTTTTTTCTGCTTTTTCTCCCCAAAGCCCTCAAATAAATAGTTGTATATTTTAGTTGTGGGTCCTTCTAGTTGTGGCATGTGCGATGCTACCTCAGCATGGCCTGAGGAGCAGTGCCTTGTCCGCGCCCAGGATCCGAAACAGAGAAACCCTGGGCAGCCAAAGTGGAGCACACGAACTTAACCACTTGGCCACGGGGCCAGCCCCTTGGCTTTCTAATTTTGGAAAATTTACAGTAAATGTAATTTTGAATACATAGTTTTACTTGCGCTTAAAATTGATATGCAAAGAACAATAAATTTCTAATGCTTGTGTTTTACCCTAAAAACTAAAACAGTTTTAGATTTGAAAGAGAGCAAGGGCTAAAACAATTATTTTAGTATTTATGTACAGAGGCACAAAATAAAAATAAATATTTATTTTAGCTACATTACATTAATCATATTTGTCCTATGAGCTTTAAATATTTTTATGACATGTACAAGTACAATGGAAACTCCATGAGAGTAGGTGCTTTGTCCCCATCATCTACGAAGAGCCAGATATTTAACAGATACTAAATAAATATTTGCTTACTCAATGATTATAAAATTCAATAGATACAAAAGAGTATAAAGCATAAAGTACTTTTCCCTTCTATCTTTCTAGATAACCAATATCTATCCCCAGAGGCAATCAGCACTTTATCAGTTTCTTTTATATATTTCCACAGATATTATAAGCTCACCTAAGCATTTGTGCATTTATATAGATAGGCAGATACATGCGTTTGTGTGGGTGTGTACACGCCATAGCTATGCTTTTTTCTCCTCTCAAATGAGAAAAATTTATACACATTCCCTCTACCTTGTCTTTTGCACCTACTATATTTTAGGGGTTATTTCATATTAATTTATAGAAAACTTTCTCTTGTTTATGAAGATGGCATAGTATGCCTTGTTTGAAGATGTCCTCGATTTATTTTACCAGGCTGTTGTTGGAGGTATGTAGGCTTTCAGGATTTTGTGACTTTAACCAATGTTGCAATAAATGTCCTTGTATGGATAACATTGCTCATATGTACGAGTATCTGGAGGATAATATCCTCAAAGTGAAATTGCTGGATCAAAGAGTAAATGCATTTAAAATTTTATTGGATATTGGCAAATTTCCTTCCATAGACATATCGATTTATACTTCCATCAACAATGTATAAAAGCACCATTTTATGTCACAGGGGCCAACACAATGTTATCAGATTTTGAGATCATTACAACTTAAAGTTGAAAAATGATCATTGTAACTTTCATGTTCTTTTCTTGAAGTATAAATGAAATAAACCAAATTTTATTAATTATTCTCACATTTTAAAGACATTTGTATTTTCATTTCCATGAATTGTCAGGAACTCTGTATATTTTCAACTTTCTTTTACTATTTTCTGCTCTATTGTTATTTCAACCACTATATTTTCCTCACTTTCCCACTTCACTGACTTTGTATTTGCAATTCTCTCTTCCTGAAATGCCTTTTTCCAGCATTTCCTTAAATCTTAAATTGGAATCTTCATTCCTTATGCACCGAATATCTCCAAGTGGTGGTGGAGTGGAGAAACTGGTAACAGAAATAATTTCTGGATAGAAGAATTGGGTAAATGGAAATAGAGATTAGACTTATTTGTCATTGCAACCCCTTTGTACTTTTGAATTTTATAGAAAGCTTATATGTAACCCATACACATGCAAACACATACATTAATACACACACTAAATTCACATCCTTGTCTTTTAAGGTATAGATTCAATGTAATTTTGAGCTGAAAGTTATTTCTTTTTACTATTATTAACACTCATGAAAATTAACTGTAGGTGCATAAGACACATATAAAACGTATGGTAAATACATTTTTATAGAAAAATAAAAGCATTTCTTCCATAACTTATCATCTTATTGATTGAGAATCTGTGTCTGATTATTCTTTGAATTCTGCCAACATGCCTAGCACATTCCTTAATCAATGTAGGTCCTCAAAAGCTGTTTAATTCATTTAGCAAACCTTTATTGAGCTGCTGTTCTGGGAAAGTATCTTGGTAATCACTGGCAATAGAATTTACAGTCACAATCCTTGCCCTTAGAGATCCCAGTTAATGATGAAGATAAACACAGAGATAAATAACTTTAATAGGTGCAGTTGAGACATGCAAAGAAGGGAAATGATAAACATCCACCGATTATCTCTCTCGGCATTTTCCAAAGATTAAGTCAAGTAGCACCTTCTCTTGACAATTTCAGCTCATCGCCAGAAACATTTTTTATTAGATAATGATTTATTGCAGAAAACGTATTGCAAAACTAATAATTTTGTGGATATTAATTTTGTACGAGGTTGCAGGAGACATTTAATCTTAAGAAGTCAGTCATTGTAAAGAAAAATATTAAGCAAATAAGAGTTTAGACGGAAAGTAGCTATTGCAACAGTAGTGAAGCAGAAAAAAGGATGGCTAAAGTCTGGCAAAAGTTGATTTATCACATGTCAACTGGGAATATCTGGGATTGGTAATGATAATTAAATATGAGAATAGCTTCCTATTTTGAGAGTTTACTCTGTATCAAGCATTATGTCATGTACTTTATTGTATCCACATAATAGTCGCAAGATCCCAAAGAGATGTGTATTTTCTTGAGGAAACAGGCTGAGAGGTTAATTAAATGACATACACAACTAAAAGTTTATTCTTTTTTTTTGAGGAAGATTAGCCCTGAGCTAACACTGCTGCCAATTCTCCTCTTTTTTTTTCCCCCTGAGGAAGACTGGCCCTGAGTTAACATCTGTGCCCATCTTCCTCCACTTTGTATGTGGGATGTTTACCACAGCATAGCTTGCCAAGCAGTACCATGTCTGCACCCAGGATCTGAACCAGCGAACTGCGGGCTGCCGAAGCGGAACATGCGCACTTAACTGCTGTGCCACCGGGCCAGCCCCTAAAAGTTTATTCTTTAATTACTATACAATTGTACCTACCAGGTGACAAATATTGGAAGAAATGATAGCTGAGGCTACTGACCCTGTAAATTTGGAATTTGAGTGGGGAAAATAAATATTACATATGAGAAGTGCTATGAAAGGATATTATGAGTACTTTTGGCAGGAGAACAATTAGGGGTGGGAGCTAACTTCAGAGAAGATTTCCTTCAGGAGGTGATGTTAAATTTTGCTCTGACAAATGAAATCGAAGTTCCTGGGTACTCCACACAGGAAACTTCAGGGGGAGGTTCCCGAGGATGGTTACAACAGAAGGCCAGTGTGGTCGGGTATAGAGAACCTCACAGTCCCAGAGACAATGACAGGAGACAGCTTCTGTTTCCACAGCCCTGCCCAGAGTAGGTTGTCTACATTTTGGGTCTTTACCAATGTCATGGGTAAGAAATGGTATCTCAAGATAGATTCAGTTTACATTTTCCTTATCATGAACATTTTTTTATAAGTGTAAAAACTATTTACATTCCTTTTTCTAGAAACTATCTGTTATATTCTTGGCATATTTTCCTATTTTTTTCCCATTCATTGAAAGAAGCGTTTCACAGATTAAGTAAATTCATCTTTTGTCCATGATGCGAGATACATGTTTGTTTTCTAATTTACCATTTGCCTTTCATTTTTAATTTTTGGTTGTGAAGAAAGTTTCAATTACATTTTTAAGCCAAATCAATCTGTATTTTTTGTGGTTTTTGAGTTTAATGTCATACTAAAGAGTCTTATGCAGTCCGATCTTATAAACAAAATTTTTCTGTTTTCTTTTAGTATTTTTATGATAATCAGCTTTCAAGTGTAAATATATGATCCTTGGGATTTAGTTTGGTATAAAGTCTGAGGTAGGGATACAAACAGATGTTTTCTTGAAATATTTCCACTTACGGCAACGTATTTTGTTGAATAATCTATCTTTCCCCAATTTATTTGATTTGTTTTTTTTTGAGGAAGATTAGCCCTGAGCTAACATCTGCTGTCAATCTTCCTCTTTTTGCTGAGGAAGACTGGCCCTAAGCTAATATCCGTGCCCATCTTCCTCTACTTTATATGTGGAATGCCTACCACAGCATGGCTTTTGCCAAGCAGTGCCATGTCTGCACCTGGGATCCGAACCAGCGAACCCTGGGCTGGCAAAGAGGAATGTGTGCACTTAACCACTGTGCCACTGGGCCGGCCTCACCCCAACTGATTTGAAATCTCACCGTTATCCAATACGAGATTCCCGTACGTATTTGAGTCCTTTACTGGGCTCTCTATTCTGTTCATTGATGAGTCTGCATATTCATTCACGAGTAACATCATGGTTTAATTATTGTTGTTTATATTGTTGCACTATCTTGTAGGGCAATCACTTGCATAGAGTATTCTTCTGTTTAAATTTTTCTAGTTATTCTTGTTTATTTTTCCATATACACTTTAGAATCAGCTTTCTACTCTCAAATTTTTCTATTAAAATTTGTACTGAGAATTCAATTGAAGGAAGCAAGGGAGGAAGCAATGGAATTATTTTAGGGAGAGTATTCTAGGCCAGCGGGAAAGAACGTGCCAAGGCCTAGAGAGGGAGTGTACCTCCAGTGTTTGAAGCACAGAAGAGACCGACTGGTATTGCCACAGCAGAGAGAATGAGGAGTTGAGTCGGAGGAGATAAGATTAAAGAGCTAATGATGGTGGTGGGGGCGGGATGTGAGGGACTAGACCGTGTTGGTCCTTATAAGTCAATATAAAGACTTTCGTGTGCCGGCCGAGGCTGAGTGGTGAAGTTCACACACTCTACTTCAGTGGCCTAGGGTTTCGCTGGTTCGAATCCTGGGCACGGACCTAGCACTGCTCATAAAGCCATGGTGAGGCAGCATCCCACACAGCACAACCAGAGGCACTCACAACTAGAATATACAACTACGTACTGGGGGATTTTAGGGAGAAGAAGAAGAAAGAAAGAAAGAAAGAAAGAAAGAAAAAGATTGGCAACAGATGTTAGCTCAGGGGCCAACTTAAAAAAAAAGTTTTTATTTTAGTCTGAATAAGATGAAAAGTCACTGGCAGATTTAGAGCATACGAAGCACAGAAGAGCATAAAAGTATCACATGGAAAAATTTTTAATTTTTGGTATCTGCTAAATGTCCAGCCAGTTCATTTTTAGGTATCTATCTGAAAGAGATATTCAAACATATGCAGGGGAAAAAAAGAAAAAGAAAAAGCATTGGACAAATGTATTTATTGCAGTGCTGTTTTTACAGTGAAAATTGACAACTGAAACACGCTTTAATAGGAAAATGGTTATAAAAAAATCTGTGCTATATACATAGTATAGAACATAAAGAAGCTGTTACATGTTCAGAATAGGTTTGAAAGCACACACACAAAAATTGATCGATTGATTATCTTGAGGCCAAATTGCATCACGAGGGGAGAGCTGGCTTGTCTTTGGGAGCTAGTCACTGAGATGTTTGTAGATGAAGTGACGTGACCTGGGGGACTCAGTTCAGAGTACTCCAGTAGGGCAGGAGTAGGGAGTGGAGCTGAAACAAGGTTAGCAATGATCTGGGATTATTGAAGTTAAGTTGCTGGCATATAAGGATTCATTTCATTTTTCTCTGTCCTTTTGATATGTTTAAAATATTTACGGAAAAGCGAAAAATTATAAAGAATATCAACTCATTTAGAAGTGAAATGTCACTGAAGCATAAACGTCAGGAAATTATTCCTCAAAATCCCCGGTTGTTACTTTATTGTGCATGTAAGGCAGGTTCTTATTAAGAAGACATACTTGTAATAAATGTTTTGATATACAGATAATCAGGGTTTTGAGCATTAAATGAGGTGTTGAATTAATTGTTTAGTCCAGAATTCCCAATACATATAAACCTAAAAGTTTTTCTGGAAGTTACTTTTGTTACTCAAAATGTATTTCAGGAATCTTTTCTGTCTATCCATCCATCCATCTGCTGTTTAGCAGTCACATAATGTTTCATAATGTATTTAGACGTTCCCTGTTGACATGTTTTTCTCTTATAACAATGTTACATTGAAGGTGTTGTAATGCATATTTGTACCATCTGGTTATTTCCATAGTGTAAGTCCTATAAGGGGGCTTGCTGGATCCAGACCAATGCATTTAAATAGATTTTTTCCTAGGCTGCCCTATAAAGAGATTGCACTCACATGCAACACCTCCAAGCAATTATGAGAGTGTCTGCTTCCCCATAACCTTGGCAAGAAGGTGCTAGTAATATTTGCACATGTAAAACGATCTTTCTCAATGCCTGAATTTGCAGTCCATGCCTTATTAGTGAAGGTGAATGCATATTTATTGTCTACTTTTATCTCTGCCATTGTGAAATACCTTTTCGTGTTCTCGACTTATTTTTCTATTGGACTCTGTCTTTTCCTTATTGATTTGTTGGAGTTCTTTATATTAAGACTATTAATACTTTGTCACATATGTTGCAGAACATTTTCCCTAGTTCGTCATTTGCCTTTAACTTCATGTAGTTTTAAATATTTCAACCTTTATTTTATGGTATCTAGGATTTATGGTATGCTTAGAAAAGCCTTTCATATTCCAAAATTCTAAAGCTATTTCTTCTGTAGCGTCTTATGCAGTGTTGGGTTAATTCGTTTGCACTCACGTCTTTAATCCATCTGGAATTTATTACTGAGTTTGAGGTAAGAACATGCATTTTATTCCTAAATGTGGAGCCCACTATCCCAAACTGTTTACTGAATAATTTATTGTCTATATCTGGTTGGGAGTCCCCATCTCATTATTTTTCTTTCGGGTATTTTTTATTGGCTCTTCTCACACATTTATTATTCCATACACACTTTAGAACCATTTGTTGTGTTCCAAGAAAATCCGGAAGGGATTCCATTGGGAATCACTTTAGAAATTAGGTGAGAATTGGCCTTTATAGGACACTCAGTGTTCCGTTTAGAAGTATAATGTATCTTCCCACTTTTAAGGTCTTTAAATAAACTTTATTATTAACTTCTCCATAAGGCTTTCACATTTTTTGTTAATTCTTAGGTATTTCCTAATTTTGAGGGCTTTTCTTCTTTCAATGAATGAGATTATTTTTACCATTCCATTATTTTACTTAGTTATTGCCAATGTTACATCCACAAAAGGCTATGGATCTTTGCATTCATGTGCATGCACACACACACACAAATGTCACACTACAAATAACAAAATGCTAAGATGTGAGATGTATATGAACTTTTGAATGTTATTTTATTTGCACATGTTTCAGAACTCTGTGGCCCAGCAATTACGCTTCCAGATATATACCCAAGTGAAATCAACACGTGTCCACTAAAAAATGTGTACAAGGAGCCGGCCCTGTGGCCGAATGGTTAAGTTGGTGTGCTCCGTTTTGGCGGCCCAGGGTTTTGCCGGTTTGGATCCTGGGCACAGACATGGCACCACTCATCAAGCCGTGCTGAGGTGGCATCCCACATGCCACAACCAGAAGGACCCACAACTAAAAATATACAACTATCTACTGGGGGCTTTGGGAAGAAAAAGGAAAAATAAAATCTTTAAAAAAAATGTGTACAAGAACATTTACAGCAGTTTTGTTCACAATAGCTAAAAACTAGAAACAATGCAATGTCCACCAACAGGAGAATAAACAAATTGTGATTTGATTATACTGTGGAATACTACACAGCAACACCAACAATGATAAAATAACTATTGATACAAGAAACAGCATGGAAAAATCTCATGACCAATATTCTGTCATTCTGTTCATGTGAAGTTTAGGAGCAGGTAAAACTAATCTCGTAATAGAAGTCAGAATAGTGGTTACTTTTTGAGAGGTTAGGTATTTTCTAGAAAGGTGCACTAGATGACCTTGGGGTATGATGGAAATCTTTTGAATCTAAACCTAAGTGGTAGAATCACTGGTGCACAAATCGGTAAAAGTTAAGTGAGCTGTACACTTAAGATTTATTCAGTATACTCAATATAAATAAAAGTCAAAATGAGGGCCTGGCCTGGTGGCGCAGCAGTTAAGTTCAAAGGTTCTGCTTCAGTGGCCTGGGGTTCGCTGGCTCGGATCCCGGGTGTGGACATGGCACTGCTTGGCAAAGCCATGCTGTGGTAGGTGTCCCACATATAAAGTAGAGGAAGATGGGCATGGATGTTAGCTCAGGGCCAGTCTTTCTCAGCAAAAAAGAGGATTGGCAGCAGATGTTAGCTCAGGGCTGATCTTCCTCAAAAAAAAAAAAGTCAAAATGAAAACCAAATTCCCCCAAATAAACAAATAAGCAAAAAGCAACAACAAACAAACAACAAAAAAAGAGAAAGCAATTGTCTGACCTGTCTCAAAAATCCACTCATGACTGTAAGATTCATTCTAAGCACCAATGAGTTGATCTGCTGTATCTGGATAGCCCGCAATATTCACTTCAGCAAATTCCCAGAGGCTCTTACCTCTACACCTGCTGCAACTTATGTGTCCTACATTTTTCCTCATGACATTTCTATCTCCTGGTCTCCTAAGTTAAAATTTACAGTATCATATATCACACCCTATAAAAACTGAGCATCATCTCATATCAATCTTTTTCCCTTTTTACTAACACCATCTTTGAATGGACCACAAAAATAGCCTTCTGATAGGATCTTTCCAATCCAATCTGGCTGCAGGGTATTTTGCAAAATGCTCTGTTTAATTTTCTAGAACAGTGCTTTCTGCACTGATGGAATGTTCTATAGCTGCACCATCCAATGTGGCAGCCACTAGCCACAAGTTTTGGGCACCTAAAATGTGGCCAGTTTGGCTGAAGACTTGAATTCTTCATTTCATTTCATTTTAATTAATCTAAATTTAGATAGCCACATGTGGCTAGTGGCTAGTGTTGAATAGTGCAATTCTGGAAGCACAGCTTTGAGCTGTCTCTCTACGGACAGGATTAGATTTTATACATTCATTCACTGTAGGCCTGAGTAGTCTCTGAACCAATATCAGTCCAGTTGCTTCTCCTCGTCAAACACAAACAAGTCCTTCTGCATAACGGACTTTTCCAAGCTAGATTTGTTCTTCTAACACAACGCAAGTAATTGAGTAGAAACACTTTTGAATGCAAGAACTTTGCTCACCACTTACCGTAGATCATAGATTATTTCTAAGTCGTCTGACTCTGTCCTGCAGATATATCAAAGGTTTCCAATCTCTATTTACTTCTCCTCTCCATTTGAAAAGCATTTTAGTGGTGGCTCAATCACAAACAACAGAACTATTCGTGACTAAGACCAGGTTGTATTGCCTATCATATGTACAGGTAAGCAAAAACTCTAAACAATTTAATTGCATCCAGTCAAAACTTGAGTAATTCATTTTTGGTAAGCCAATAGATGCAGCCACATAGCTATTAAAATGATTTAGATTTGTAGTGACACAGAAAGATATATCAAATTATGAAATCAGCAGGATATAAAATACTAAATATCCCAATCCTAGTTTATTTTTAATATAAAAATCCATATATATTCACAGAGAAATAAACTGAAAGGAAATACATTAAATTGTTAACAGCAGTGGTTTATCTGCAGGTGGTAAAATTTGACGTAGTCAATCTCAATTTTCTATATTAACCGGTATGAACACTCTTTAAAAATGAAAATAGCATATTTAAATCCAGCAGGGGTACTTCTGGACCAGATGTCCTTTAAATTCTGAATTAGTAACTATTTTCTGCAAAATCAATACCTACAACATCATGCAAACTGGAAATCTTAAGTTTAGATTTTTAATTATTCAACAATGAGTCTCTACCGATGGAGATGCCCAAAAGGGAAAAGGTAAGACCTCGTATATGGCTCCAAACACTGTCAAGTGTGATTCTGCGATGGGAGTGGTAGTCTAAGGGATGACTACCAACTCCAAAATCCAGAAAAGGGACCACGCAAAGGTACCAATTGAAAGAGGAAAAGAAAACTAACCACAAAAAAGCGATTTAAAAAAAAAAATAATGTCACAGTGGGGAGGAATTTTCTAAACATAGCCCAAAACACAGAAGCTATAGAAGATTCAGCTACACAGTAAAAACTACAAGAAGCAACATCAAAACAAACAAGAACTGGGAGAAGTCTGCAACTTAGTGTTACAAAAGGGCAACTTCCGTCATACATAGAACCTTTTATAAATCAAGAAAACCAGACAAAGAAAATATGCACAAGATATAAATGCAAAATTCAAACTAGTCATTATTTTTGGGAGAGAGGAAGAAAGGAACAATCAGGGAGAAGCCCAAAGAAAGCAAGACGTTAGTAATATTCTATTTTTTTTCTTTAAACTAGGTAATGGGTTCACAGGCGTCTTAGTATTCTTTAGTAGCTCTCTCTGAGTGGATGAGTATATGTGTATACGTGTGTGTCTATATACATACTTATGCATATCATCTATCTACACATATATTCTGTATATATATTTGCAAAAACAAATAAAGCGTTAAAAAAGGTTTGATTACACTATGGGCCAAGATAAAGGAAAGAGACAATTGGGAGTGAAAATGATGTTGACATTTCTGTAGAGAATTATGACATATATAAAAATTATACATATACGAAATTATATATAAGGCACATACTTTGTGACTCAGTATTTCTATTTATAGGAAATTCACCCTAAATATATAACTGAAGATGTACTATATAAAATTACATTATACAAAGCCATTTATTATAATATCATGTGTTACAATGAAAATTTGAAAACAGATTATTGACAGGGAGCCTGGTATATAAAACAGAGCAGTATGCTTTTGAATACGTATGTAACCGTAACAACAGAATAAAGAAAAAATAGATAGATACAGGTAGACAGATAAAAGGAATTCCATGACATATTATTTTATGAAAAAATATGGGGAAAATATGCTACAATTAGTCTGTTAAGAAATCTAGGGGCTCGCTCAGGGGTGCAGCAGTTAAGTGCACATGTTTGGCTTTGGCGGCCTGGGGTTCGCTGGCTCGGATCCCGGTGTGGACATGGCACCACTTGGCAAGCCATGCTGTGGTAGGCGTCCCACATATAAAGTAGAGGAAGATGGGCACAGATGTCAGCTCAGGGCCAGTCTTCCTCAGCAAAAAGAGGAGGATTGGCAGTAGATGTTAGCTCAGGGCTAATCTTCCTCAAGAAAAAAAAAAGAAATCTATACTTGCTTGTATATTTACAGACTCGCCAAAGAGGGATATTTCATTGGATGGAGGAGTAGATGTAGGGAAGTGTAGCTATTATTTAATTCAAAAAAGACATTTTAGAAAGTTTCCATATGGCCTTATAATTTAGCCATCAAAGTAAATAAAATGCATTTTATAGTTATACATAGGGTGATTCCAGTTACACAAATTGAAACCTTAACAGAGGAAAGAGAATTACAAGAAAATATTCTATATCAAATTAATTATAGCTGTGTTTGTGCGATGGAGCTGAGAGGGGATAGTTCATATTTCTCTATTTGCATAATGACAGCGCACAGACGCTTAACAACACGAACTTTCAACATTTTTCCTAAGCCATCATAAGGAGTCGCTCCTGAAAAAATTTGAAGGAAAATAACATATTAGTTCCTTCCTCCTGTGTAGGGAAGACATTCAATTATTCTCCCAGGCCATTCAACAAAGAACAGAGTCCCGGTTCATCGCATAAGGTGAATCAACAAAAAGATACGGCCTCAGTTTACTGGACGCATACAGTCTGTCCCAAACCCTCTCTGGGAGAACAGAACAGATGCAAGCGTCTCCAGTGAATCGCTTTTTTCCTTGGGGGGAGGTGAGAAGGAGGCATTAGAATCGTTCCTCGAGTCCACGCCGGGACCTGGGCTGGTTTGCAGCACGGTCCTCTGAGAGTACCATGAACGTGGCCCCCCGAGGACTACACAAATTTATTTGATTTTGCCAAATCAAAACGAGAGGCCGAATGTGTAAGTGTGTCTGAGCGGAGAGAGAGAGAAAGTGGGGAGAACACTGAGATTCAAATGAAAATTGGGTCCAGCAGTCTTTGCTTTTAAAGGATTTACACTTGAACCCTTCCCTGGTACTTTCTCCCCGATTATCATCTAGAAGAAAAAGCATTTGTCAAGAACCCCCCAAAGCCAAATTATGCCTTTGGGAAGCCTTGAGAAGGCCACATTTTACCAAACACTGCCCAAACTGAAATCCCCATCTCAATTTTTTTTTTTTACAGTTACATGATAAAATCAGACTTCTTTTTTTCTCATTTTTGATCCTAAGTAATGTCCATAAGTCATTCTCTCTCTCCTCAGAATGAAGTCATCATTTCCATCAACTGGAATTTGCTTCAGGATACTTGTTAATTACACCCTCTTTGGGTGGGACAATCTCAGGTGTTCCGAGAGTAAATAGTAGGTCTCAGTGCCCTCAGGCCATCCTTATCGCAGCTTCCCAGATGTAAGGTTGTTTCTCAAGATGATTCTTTGGTTACACTTTCTCCCTAGAACCCTCTTCCTAAAAGAATCTCAAGGTCCTCACAGGGGTCAAAAACTAGCCGACCAACATTTTTCTTGTTATTGTGTTATTGTTGTTAGAATTTTATTTGAAAGACTTCAAATAAAAATACCGATTCCTATTTCCCTTGGAAAATAATGGGAAGATCCGGCAGTCAAAGAATATCAAAACCTAATTGAGCAGTTTCCAAACAGATGAAGACTTAAACTCCTTTATATTTTTCATAACTTTTTTTCTCATAACCTTAGAGAGCTTACAGGAAGTGGCATTCCTTATAGGAAATGAATATTTAAGTTCAACAATTCTTTGATTTTTTTTTCCTGAAAAATTAAAGTAGTTATAAGATTGAATACGTACTTAAGAGTAGTACCTGTTGGCAGTGATGTGCTGGTAAATGTTTAACAACCGGCAGAGGGTAGGGAGCCACCTAAGTTGTAGCATTCACTGATTCCCATGGTGTAAATATATCCACCATGACTGATTTCAAAGTATGAAAGTGATGCAGATTGGCTGGCACAATTCCTGAAAATGTAACATTTGGCTTCAGTACAGCAATGAGTAGGGGGATCTAAGACAAAAGAATTATCAGGGGTTCAGATTAAAGGATAAGTTTACTGACTTGAAGTGGGAAGAAACGAACTGGAAGAGACTAAATAATGCTTTCAAATTAAATACCTACCTGAGTAACACACACAAAAAAGAGTAGCATCTCTAATGTGATCCCGTTTTTATGACACTGTCTCTCTCCCTCCACCACAGATACACACAGAAGCACTCACATTTAGTTGCTTTATTTATTTTTGTTCATGACACAGTTAAGGTAAGAAGCAGTCTTCTGGAAACTTTTATGAAAGATTTTTTTGTCTAAGAAATGAGAACTGAAACCAACATAAAGTCCTAAGCCTATGTTAAACAATACTAAGATGGAACAAAGATAATTTAGCAACTGGCTTTGGGCAATTTACTCCTGAAAGATAAGACTATGAGCCACCTAAAACAGCTTGATTAGCAAGCAAGGCATGCTCATCAGTACTTGTTTGGGCCCCTTACCTGGCTGTCATCATTGATCCTATGCTATGATGTCATAAATTTGCCCTGACCTCTGCCTTGCAAAACCTACCTTCCCATTACCTGACACAGGCCCTAAAATCCTATAAATGCCCTTCATTAATTTCCCCGTTCACCACCCTCTGAGAGCCTGTCAAGTGTGTTTTTCCTTTCTTCAGTAAGTCTAATAAACATAAGTTTGCTTTCTGGCAGTCTTATTGTGGGAGTAGGAGTCCTCATACATGAGAGAACCCTAAAAGTAGCAATCTTCTCTCCCCACGCCCACTTCAGATGCTCTTGTTTGGATGAGGGTAATGCCTAGGACTCCAACCACCACCTGTGATCAATGAAGGACACTGCTGATGACAAGAGGCAAAACGTTGAGGAAGGAAGGGAGGGAAGGATGGATGGAGGGTGGCAAAGATGGAAAGAATATGGACCAGTCTTCAAATTAATGAGCTGTCTCATTAAAATCAGCCTGAGGTTCACTTACCTCCAGTGTTCCCATCTGTTTATGGGCGTTTAGGCTGTTCAGTGCTACTCTGTCACACAAAGCAGCTGTGGTAGAGGGAGAGTGTTTTCACTAAGGTACAGATTGGCAAGAAGAGCACGCTTGCACACACGGACAGAGGCACAGACCCTCGGTCAGGTCAGATGACATTCTCCATTTGTTCTTATAATAATAGAGAAACTTCACTGGAGTAAGGTGGCCACAGAGAGTAAGAGCAAATATCTTGGTGCATCTTCCAGCTGCTATGGATAGTCTTTGTACAAGTCAGTCTCATGATGGATCCCAAAAGTGGAGTGTTAAACTGAAGCATAGACACTTTATACGTAATGCCTAACTATGATTTAAAAATATTTATACACATGGTATATGTTTGTAACATTTCCACTCATAGAAATTCTACAGACATCGAGACATGGCTGGTACAGGAAGTGTCAGCAGAACACATCCTTACCCTGAGGGGAAAGAAAAACCAGTCAGCCACTAGATTTGTTATTCTCAAACTCTTGTTATTCTGGGTGCCTGGCAGATCCTACGTTCCCATAGTGATCAATCTATTAATTTATTAAGTATTAATTAATCATTAATATTAATAACACACTATAAGTATTAACTTATTAAGATTAATAATTAAGTTTATTTTAGAAATTAATAAGTTAACTTTAAATATTCAAAACAATTCTCGTCCATCTATGATTCAAACCATTGCTTATGACTTGTTTACAGCTATCAAGCTTACTAACAATTAGCTTATGAAGCACAAGCTTTTTGTTAGACACAAGTGTAAGGAAACATTGCAGCATTTCGCTGGAGGGCAAAATCACTCACAAAACAACCAGTAGCTGATCACTGGCCTCTGCACCAAATCCCAGCTGAAACATGTCCATGTGTTTGTCTTCTTTTCTTCAGGTATGTTCTTACAGGAATAATTTTCTGTTAGACTGCTCTCATTTTATTAAGTTTCCCATAAGTGCCAACTTCTGAAAGCCTGCGGCAGTTGATAGTTTATTGATTTATTTTTGCCAGATTTTCACTCTATTTGCGCAGGATTCAGGCTTGTCTGAGGAGCTCTCTGGGCCTTCATCGCCTTGCCTCTTATTGGCTTCTCATTTTCTCCTTAAATTGTTGAGGATGCCTCTTTTTTTTTTTTTTTTTTTGTCTTTCTTTGGAGTTATATAGATTTTCTCATGAAAGCAAAAGATCTTGATAACACCTCAGTTCGTATACTTTTAAAAATCCCTCATGTTGTATACTGTCATAGAAATAATCTGATAGTCTAATAACCTCTCACATTAAAATTTTCTTGATTGTTTAAAGAAAACATAGCCTACAATTTATTCATTCTGTAGTGTTTTAAGTTTAATTTACTTTTATCAAAGCAATACATATACTTTAGTTCATAAGATCAAAAAGTATTATAAAATGTATAATTAAAAAAACAAATCAGGGGCCGGCCCGGTGGGGCAGCGGTTAAGTGCACACTTTCTGCTTCGGCAGCCTGGGGTTCGCTGGTTTGGAGGCCGGTGGGGACCTGGCACCGCTTGGCAAGCCATGCTGTGGTAGGCGTCCCACATATAAAGTAGAGGAAGATGGGCATGGATGTTAGCTCAGGGCCAGTCTTCCTCAGCAAAAAGAGGAGGATTGGCAGCAGTTAGCTCAGGGCTAATCTTCCTTAAAAAAAACAAACAAACCCACAAATCAAATCAAAAAACCCCCACAGCTCCAAGCCCTTCTCTTCCATTCCTGCTACCTAGACACAATCATGTTCAACTCAGTACTGTCTTATATAATTTACATATTTCTTTTCATTAGTAGACATTATCAATAACTCCCTACCATAAGAAGAAGGATTAACTTTGATTATTCCCCACTCCCTAGAGATAACTCCCCCTCCCCCATCATTCCAATATAGTCACAGCAACATTAGATCAAATCTTTTTTCACTGCGCATTTTGTGACCAGAGAAATACCTTTCAGCTGAGCAAACATAAATACTCTTCATTAATCAACAACTCTGCTTATGGAGTTAATAGCTGTCTCATTTTTCCATGTTTAGTTCTCTTATTTGTTTTTTAACGTACCAATCACTAATTCATTCCTTAAACTTTCCTGTGGAGGTATAAACCTCTTCTTGATAAAGTCAAACATCTATCAAATAATCAGTTCCATTTATGTTTTCCTTCAAGACACCCATCTGTGAATCTTCTACCTTTTGTTCTAATTTGGGCTAGCTGTTCTGTCATTCTGGAAATTTTCTTCTTCATCATCATTTTGGTAATTCCCACATCTTTCCTGTGTTGCATCTATCGTTTCTGCGATTTTTTTCTTAGTATTCTCCCTGATTGTAATAGAGCACATTCTATTATAGCTTCTCAAGCAAAGATATTCCTACACGAAGCTAATAATTTGGCTAAGTATGGAGTGTAAGTCAGCAAGCATTTCTCCCCAAAGGCATTACTCCTTTGACTTCTGTTTTCTAGTATCAATAGCAAGACGTACAAAGCCATTCCGATATTGGATTTTACATGTGTGACCTATTATCTCTCCTCCTGAAAGTTGTTAAAATCTTCTCTTTATCCTTGATATTCTGGGATATCTCTGATAACGTTCCGCCTTGGTGTGGATGTTTTCATTAATCACACTGGCATATGAGGGACACTGTCAACATAAAATCCATCAATCTGAAATTTGTTTGAAATTTTCCTCCTTTCTACTTTCTCTGTTTTCTCTCTTTGGGACTCCCATTGGTGAGTCAGATGGTAGACTTTCTAGATTAGATATAGATTGATCTACCTTTGTTTTTTCAGCTTTTTTTCATCTTCTTGCTCTCCTTCCTAGAATATTTCAAATTTTTTTCTTTCAACCTTTTTTTACTGAATTTCATTACTGCTTTCTTTTATATTGCTAAGTTCTTTAATTTTTGTTTATACATACACAGTATTTCTACAAAATCTTTTCATCTCTCTAAAGATAATAACAATAGTTTTGAAGTTTCCCTCCAAATTCTACTTCTTACTGGTGGTCTTTGTCTTTCATTTTCCAGACTCTACTTAAATGATCATTTGTTGCCGATTTTTGTCTATGAGTAGGATACTTCAAAGGTGATTGGGGAACTATGTGGGACACCAAATACCACGGCTTTTCTCTTGGGCAAATTTCCTCCTGGTTCAATATTCTGCCTTGGGGCAAGGGCAAAACCTGATTGCCAGCATTCTAGAAGCCAAGTAGGATCAGGGCCTGGGGCTCAATATTCAGTATACAGGCCTTAACTTATTTTTCCTTTTAAGTATAGTATCTCACCATTAAGCAACACTTTAAGAAAAGGCCATTTATTTTTTAACAAGAAGTCCATTCACTAAATATTTAATGAGTGATTACTTTGGGACGTTCATAGTGTTTAAGGTGAGAGTAGTAAATAAGACATCTTTTCCAAAGGGAAAATGCATTCTTTATGTATACTCTGTGAAAGTATGAGTATACTGTCAAAAAAAAAATGATAAGGCACTAAGCTTCCACTGTGGGAACAAAGCCCATCATGCTCTCAACTAGCCAGTGGTAATATATATGATTTTTCACACCTAATGATATTAGGTAGTATCTTCTCTTCGATTTAGTTTTTAAAAGGAACTGAAAATGCTTCAAGGCTGAGAAACCATTAGCCAAAACAGGACTTTCAAGAACTCCTTGGATTCTGATACTCATGAGAAAGCCATAGGGCAATTTCCCAGAGCAACCATCATGGGCTAATAAAGAAATGGCTTTTGGGATTTCTAACAGTACACAATCTTAACCTGTAGTGGTCCATTTTTTTTTTTAAAGATTGGTGCCTGAGCTAACATCTGCTGCCAATCTTCTTTTTTTTTTTCTCTTCTTCTTTTTCTCCCCAAAGCCCCCTAGTACATAGTTGTAGGCCCTTCTGGTTCTGCTATGTGGGATGCCACCTCAGCATGGCTTGATGAGCAGTGCCATGTCTGAGCCCAGGGTCCAAACAGGCGAAACCATGGGCCACTGAAGCAGAGTGTGTGACTTTACCCACTTGGCAATGGGGCCGGCTCCCTGCAGTGGTCTATTTTTTAATCTATGAGTGGCTATATCCTTCTCTTTAACAGACACTTTACGTGACCTTTGCTCTTGAGGTCAGAATTACTATACTCCATCCACGCAACAAGAATAAACTGTTGTGAATATGTAAACAAAGATCATCTGTTCTCGATGATTGAAAAGGTTTAACCCCTTCTTACAGTGGATTCTATCTGAAGCATGTGAATTAAGCTACACATTCATCTCCTGTGGATACAGCTCAGGCTTTATATCTGAGCTGGAAAGCTAGTCTGCTCTTCGATCAAAAAATATTGAGTTCTGATTTTTTTAGTCATATATTCAGAGACATAGTTGGCAAAATCTGGTGGTCATTGGATCATGATGAAATACTAGGGAAGTCTATTTATTAGCAGCTTTTATCTTGACAAAGAAAATATAAAACGAAAAACAATTTTTAGACAGTTCCTTAGACAAAATTGTACTCTAAAGCTCTAAAGTCACACTATCTCATCCACTCATTGATGCCGGAGAACTTTGCTTTATTCTCTCCTACAAAATACTTGGCTTAAAGTGATTGCTTAATAAATATTTGTTGGTTGTTTTGTTCACCACTCATTCAAAACCCCTGCCATCATGGAGTTTACATTCCAGAGAGGGAAAACAGATAACTTAAATATATTAATTTAGGTAATGATGGATGCTCTAAAGAAAATAATATAGGGTAAGAGAAAGAGTGAAGATTAGATAGAAAGTTCAGGAAAGGCCTTTCATTGTGGAGGGGAGAGTGAGGAAAAGTGGAAGCAACCCATTAGACAGTAGTCTAAGTGAGAGTCTGGACTACAGTGGTAAGAGGGAAGATAAAAAACAGAGTCTGCATTGGGATATATATTGGAGGTAGAGGTAACAGTATCTGCTGGTGGATTAGATGTAGAATGAGAACAAAACAGAGGAGTCAATGATGACTGCTAAGTTGAAACAAAATTCACCCGTGGACCTTACATAGAACACGGGATGCCTAAGGTTAGCACATTTGGGAATGTAGTTGGCTTTGACAGGAAGTGAGGATGACCTTTTTTTTTCTGGTGAGGAAGATTGGCCCTGAGCTAACATCTGTGCCAATCTTTCTCTATTTTGTATGTGGGATGCCACCACAGCATGGCTTGATTAGCGGTATGTAGGTCTGCGCCCAGGATCTGAACCTGTGAACCCTGGGCAGCCAAAATGAAGCATGCAAACTTAACCACTATGCCACCAGGCCGGCCCTATGACATTCTTGATATTCACATGTCTTTTTCATAAGTTTTTGAAAAGAGGCTTTGGTCTTACAGAGGTGAAGTATGTCACATACCTCCTCCATTTCCCCAAATTACTCTAGACCCAGAGAGCAAGCATCTTTGCCTTTCCCTCCACAGCAGGCCATCTAGCTCCATGATGAAGACAGGAGAGTACATTCTCAGAGGAAATTCACATTTATAGTCCCAGGACTAAAACTCATTCATCTTTGAGTCTCAACATCAAATGTAGGAAAAGCTTTTAGCTTCAGAAATTTCACAGGCCAAAGAATGAGTTAAGGAGATTGCAACAAGCACCCTTAGACCCTCAGAGCCACTGCCTTTTTCAAATAGAAAATCCACCAATATCTCTAAGTATTTGGAAGGACCACAGAGTTCTCTTATCTGAGACAAGAAACACAATACAGGGTAATCTTTAGCTGATTAGACTGTTCATTAGAATGAACACAAAGCTCATTAAAATGCTCATTTAGAAAAAACATTCACATGAGGATTTAAACTGTTTTTTAATTAAAAATTTTATTTTACAAATATGTAAATATAGTTCATGAAAATAATTTTACATTGTCTCCATTAACTGCTTTCAAGAAAAGTGAATTTCACTTTCATATCTTCCCCAGGCCTCAACTTCCCCCACCTTCCCCGCCAGTCAATTTATCGTCTGACTGAATACCTTTAGGGAGATACAATCTGTGTGGGTGGAAAGAATAAACAGGCTAGTTTTTCAAGAGTTTCTAGTGCTCTCTGGGGATTTTTAGCATATTTCTGTCCTGGTAAAATAAAAAGAAAAGCATCTACCTCTTAGAGTTAAAAGGATTAGATGAGGTGATACAAATAAAGCATTTGAAACTCTGCTTTGCAGGGAGCATGTGTATACACTTAAATTATTTTAATACGTAATATTTAAATTCAACATTCTTTTTATCAGTCTACCACATCCAACTATTGCTGCAGAGAATTCCTTCCTCTCACACGGGGGTAAATTTCGTCTCACGCTTGGTTCTCTTCAGGTTCTCTTCAAATGTCTCAGTCTCTTGTATGCTTTGCAATTTGTCCAGACACAAGGAAAATGCAACCTTCTCCATCTCTTCCCATGCCCCATCTATTCCTATTTAACTTCAATGTACCATGGATGGGTAGTTATCACATACTAATCTGGAAATTTGAGAAATCAAAGTTTCAAATCCCTTCCCCATTGCCCACGAATTCTTTATCTCCTCTTTTCCTTTTCTTGCTTTCTTCAAGATCAGGAAAATTAACTGCAGTGAGGTCCCCTACCTTTCCTTCTTTTGGCCCCAGATAGATGATTTCAGGCAGACTGCCCTGACTCCCACTGAAGGTAGCAGCAGGACTAGATTGGTATGAGCTGTGGGCTTTCCCTTAACTTTTAACCCAGAAATGCATCAGTAGTTCGGCTATAAAGAATCTCACGGCTCCCCTTCTCTACACATTTGTAGAGCTCTATTTCCAAGTTCTAACTACAGAATGAAACTGGATTTTTTTACTTCAACAAACGCTGGGCAAAAAAACCATCATATGCAAAGTGTTTTTAGAGCTATCTCCCCACAGTGATGGGATAATCCTAGGGTGTCCAAAACCAACAAAGGCTCCTCCAATGGCCTGAGATTTCCTAGTTCTTACTTAGCTCCAATGTGCAAGACAAAGTTTCATACAGCAACTCCTAATTACACCTTACCCCACCAAACACCTTCCTAAACAGCAGATTGGCAGTCCCAGTCCTAGGAGCCATGCATGCTTGCTCATCACTAGAGGCAGCATGCAAAGCTCACCCTAATCTGCAGACTAACAGTCCCCTCCCCAGTGCCATCACATCTTAACATCTTAAGGCTTACAATGGCAAGTCCTACAAAAGGCTACAGCTACGGGCCAAACCAGCTGTTGTCTTCTTCTTGCCTCTACTAATTTTCTTCTTAATCTTGGTTGCATATTGCAGTCACCTAGGGAGCTTTGGAAAAGTGACACCTGAGTTCCAACCTGCGATTTTGACATAATCAGGGTGTGTGTTTGGAGAGGGGTGGCTTGGATACCGGGATTTTTAAAGACAGGTGGTTTTAGGATGGACAATTTGCAAACCTGCTGCTATACATGAAAAACCATTTCACACTAACCCATTTGCTATGGGTTGAGCTGTCATCGTCCCCACTCCCTCTTTCCTCCATATCAAAAAAAAAAAAAAAAAAAGATGCCACTAACTCCCCTCACCTACGAATGTTACCTTATTTGGAGCTAGGGCCATCATTAAGTTAAAATGAGGCCAGACTGTAGGGTGGGCCCCTAAATCCAATATGACTAGTGCCCTTAAAAAAAAAAAAAGATGCTATGTGAAGAGATAGCCACAGGGAGAACGCCAAGTGAGGATAAGGGCAGAGAAGGGAGTGATGTCAATAAGCCAAGGAACACCAGAGATGTCCAGCAAACCACCAGAAGCTAAGAGTGACACGGAACAGTCTTCAAATGAAACCAACTCTGCCGACACGTTGATTCTGGATTTCTAGCCTCCAGAACTGAGACAGTTAAGATTTTGTTGCTTACGCCACTATTCTGTGGTACTTCATTATGGCTTCCCTAACAAACTAAACCACCATTTCACCTGAAGATTCTTCACTCACCTTTGAGTTTTGACACAGGTACACCTCCCCTCCAGGACTTGAACTCTACCATCACCCATCCAGTCCCACAATTTACCACTTACTGACTTTTCCCTCACTTTCAATATGTATTTGAGAATTTATGTGCTAGAGACTGTTTAACACAGGATAAAGTGATGAAGAGAAACAGGCACAGTTGTTACCCTCATGGAATTTACAGTCTAGTGGAGAAGGCAATCAAATAATCACCCAAATAAATATAAAACTGCAACTGTGCTTTGTGTAATAAGCAGCTGTAACTGGTGCAATGATGTCCCAGAATTTGCTCTTGTTAAGGCTATCAAAGGCGTCTTCTTTGGGGGAGATACTTAAGCTAGGAGCTGAAGAATGAGTCAGAATTAGCAAAAAAAAGGGGAGAGCAGTGACTGAAGTATAGGGAATTGCATGTGCAGAGAGTCTTTGTGGCTGGAAGGATACATTCAACATTGTCATGCAGAAGGTCAGTAGGCTGTGTCAAAGTATTTCTAAGGCTTAAAAACATGATTCTTGTACAAATACAGATGGTCATGTGTCAAAGATTTTGTTCAGGGCTGGCCCCATGGTGTAGTGGTTGAGTTTGGCATGCTCTGCTTTGGTGGCCCGGGGTTCACAGGTTTGGATCCTGGGCGCAGACCCATACCACTCATCAGCCATGCTGTGGCGGTGACCCTCGTATACAATAGAGGAAGACTGGCACAGATGTTAGCTCAGGGCAAATCTTCTTGAGCCAAAAAAAAAAAAAGAAAGAAAGAAAAAGAAAAGATTTTGTTCAACTCTACTTAGTTAAAGAAACAATCAGAGAATAAAGTTGGTTCCAAGCAGAATGAGAAGCAGTAGTTTATACAAATTATCAGGAATAAAAAAGAATGTTAAAATAAGATTGCTTAGGTTAGATACAAAACTGGTTAATACTGTACAGGGCAAGAAAATCAATCCTTTAGGATTTCTTCAAGTTAACACATAACTTCAGTGTCTGGGTTCTCATCAAATGGCAAATACCAAGGTCAAATATAGATACATTTTCTTAGAGAATTTAAATCTTTGTGTGCATGTTAGCCAATGTCTCAGAGTGACATCAGAAGGACATGCTGCATTCTCTTTTGGTTTCTAAGTTTGGGAAAATAGTTCTTAAGAGTCAAGTTGCAGAGGCAGGAGAAATTTGGTATAAGATGAGGGTAGAGTTTTAGAATCACATAGACAATTATTACTCAATTCTCACATTTCCCTACATAATTAATCATCATCTTTTCCTCAGGAAATTGGGAAGGGGCTTGGGAGCCAGTGCTCTGACTGCTTAATTTCAGTGTTTCAAACAATTATCTCACTTCCTCACCTAACTTAACCTCCCCTTCTCAAATCAGGGCTTCTTTCCCCCCAGTTTTCTTGTGATTCGGTGGGAAGAGGTGCAAAGACTTTTTCTGTGCTTACGTCTTAACACACATACACACACACACAAATTATCCACATGATGTTGTAATAGCAAATTTTGAGAATTCTAAACAGTCAATTAAAAATCTGTCCCCAGGGGCCAGCCCAGTGGCATAGTGGTTAAGTTCGCATACTCTGCTTCGGTGGCCCTTGGTTCACTGGTTTGGACCTACACACCGCTCATCAAGCCATGCTGTGGTGGCATCCCCACATATAAAATAGAGGAAGACTGGCACAGATGTTAGTTCAGCAACAATCTTCCTCAAGTAAAAAGAAGATTGGCAACAGATGTTAGCTCAGGGCCAGCATTCCTCACCAAAAAAAGAAAAAAAACCTGTTACCCCAAAGATAGGTAATACGACTTCACACTTTCCCAGACCCCAATGAGTCAACAGAAGCAATTTTCTTGTATTTGCATTTCACTCCCTTTTACTTTGCCCATCTGGAAGAACAAGCCTCCATAATACATGCAGAGTAAACCTACAGAGAGAAAGATAAATAATATGCTTCCTCCATTTCCTGCATAAATTGGCTTGCAGGGCTGGCCAGGTGGCTCAGCGGTTAACTGCACACATTCTGCTTCAGGGGTCCGGGGTTCACAGGTTCGGATCCCGGGTGCGGACATGGCATCGCTTGGCAAGCCGTGCTGTGGCAGGCGTCCTACGTATAAAGTAGAGGAAGATGGGCACAGATGTTAGCTCAGGGCCAGTCTTCCTCAGCAAAAAGAGGAGGATTGGCAGCAAATGTTAGCTCAAGGCTAATCTTCCTCAAAAAAAAAAAAAAGAAAAAAAGAAATTGGCTTGCATTTTTAGGAAATTTGGATGAAATGAGACCACTATCCTACCTAGTCGTGCTTACACAATAGGCGCCTATGCAATAGGACTGGAGGCAGGGCTTGCTTTTTGATGAAGATCCAGATTTAATTCCTTATCCTTGTTTCTTACTAGATACTTAACAGTTATGTGACTTTAAGAAAATTACATCACCTCTGAGCCTCGGTTTCTATATTTGATTATTAAGATTCATACACACTTACAGGTTGTTAAAAATATTAAGGGAGATAAAGTACGATAAGCTTTTCACATAAAAATCCCTCTATAAATATTTTGTCATCTTCTTTCCAGCGCTGTACAACCCATCACCCCTGAGCGAGGCTGTAGGAAAAGACATTCTTCTGTGGATTATCAAATAGAGAAAGATGAGAGCAAATACAAGACACCAATCCAATGTTACTCATGTCTTCCAAAGCACTGAACTATCAGGCTTCTTCTAAGAAATTTAATTTTCCTTATAAGAAAGAAGTAGAATACTTGAAAAAATAATTTTAAAACACATTTTCTGTAAAACTTCCTATTCCCCCAGATAAAATATCCAGGGAAATTAAGTTGTTCTCTATTTGGAATGATAAATGTTAGGAAGTCTTGACATTGTCAGTAATAGGATGCCTAAATGTCAGTAATAGGGTCTGTAAAAGGATGTCTCCATTCCACCTGTCACTATGATGATTATTCTCAAATCTAACGTCCTGATTATACCTAATTCTATTTTCAGAAATATCTCTGGAGTCCTTAACCTGGTCCTAAGGATCGCAGACTATATTTCTTCCCTAGTTTTCCAGTCTTATGCTGCAAACACATTTGTTGTTCTAAGTAGGCTAGAACATCAGTTACATCATTCATGACTCAGCTTAAAGGTAACCTCTTCCAAAAATGGGTATTGAAAGCCACACGAATGCAAAGACTCGGGGTATTGAACTGGGTTCCAACTTAAACACTAGAAATCTTTTATTGGATTCCTTTATATAAATTCTTTTACAAAATCACGCTCTTAACTTTCTGGCTTCTTGTGGTCTTAGATTTCACACCAAGGAAGACTGAGGTGTAACAGCAACAGTTCAAGAAGAAACACGAGGGAGGCAGATGCTGAGAGAGTCCGAATTTGTGCCTCCGTTTGGGATACAAAGACAAAACAGAGGCCTGACAGCTCCTTGGAAGGTGAGACAAGAGAAATTATAAATGAGGGATCCCTTTGTCACATCATAGAATGATATCTGCCCATACTCATAATCTAGGAAAACTCCAACTTTGTGCATTTGCTCTCTCAAGAAGACCTTTCTTAAAGGAGGAAAGACCCAGAAGGTAAAGTCAGCTCCCATCATGGATCCTGTGAGTAGGACTTTATCTCCAGAAGCTTTGGGTGTGTCACTCTTTCCGCTGGCAGAGTCTTCACATATACCCAACTGCCACTTCGTTGCCTTTTCCACATCCACCTCCCAGTAGTGCCTCCCTGAGGTGAAGCTCTCCACACCCAACACAGAGGCACTGAAGTCAAATCTCCCTGGGTTGCTAGGCACATGCTGCTGGATGTTTCTGAGTCTTATACTTCTCAGATCCTCGGATAGGACCAGACAGGGATGAGCTGTTTTTGGATCCAAAGTTATAGGTCCTGCAGGCAAAGAGAAATTTAGTTAACCTAGAGGCTCGCCAATGCCAGAGACTAATGATTTCTTTTTAAAAGATTGGCACCTGAGGTGACACCTGTTGCCTATCTTGTTTTTGTTTTTTTTCCCTTCTTCTTCTCTCCAAAGCCCCCCAGTACATAGTTGTATATTCTAGTTGTAGGTCCTTCTGGTTGTGCTATGTGGGATGCCACCTCATCATGGCTTGATGAGTGGCGCTAGGTCGGTGCCCAGGATCTGAACTGGGAAACCCTGGGCCGCAGTGCAAACTTAACCACTTGCCACAGGGTCTGCCCCCCGAGAGACTGATGATTTTTAACAGGCAGGGCTTTCAATGAGTGGGCACAAGTCTCAGGCACAGATAGGGGAGAGGCAATCTAGGAAAGTCCAGGAAAAGGAGCCTTTGTCTGTTTCAAGAAATGGACATCATAGAGGAACAAAGTTAGTAAGATAATGGAAGGAGATGCAATCAATCTGAGGAGGAAGAACAAAGGATAATGGACTATGAGGAAGAACAAAGAATAATGCTCTATGGAGAAGCATAGAAGCACCTTTCAAACCAGAAAGGAATTTTATCAGGCTGTAAAAAATGGCCTGGTATCCAGTCCTTGCCAGATATCACCTGGGACCCAGCTGTAGCTCCCTGAAGACCTAGTCCTCTAAAGAAGCATTGGAGTCTCCTAATAGAGCAGTTGATTCCTGGCTCTTCTGTGACTGAATGCTCTCCTCATTTTAAATACCACCAGAGGATGAGACGTAGCTGCCTAGAAATTGTGCCAGCAGGCCCTTGAATTGAGTACATCAAAAGAGAATATATCAGCAGAGGCTGGAAAACCCATGAGAATCCTCCAGACAAATCAAGTCAAGAACAAGAAAGCTCAATGTGATTTCTTATACTTGAATGAAAGTGACACTTGCTTGCCTTCATAGCTCTGATTGTTCCTTCTCTTACCTCATTCTCCTCATCCTCTAATATTGTGATTTCTCAGAGATTGGTCCTGGGTCTTCCTTTTTACTACTGGTACTCCCTTCCCCCTGGGTGACTTCACCTAGCCTCAGTTTAAATATCTTCTATATGTTCACTATTTACCCCATAAACAAGCTGCCATATACCAGTTAGACATAACAGAGGCATTTCAAACATACTGCAACCAATGTGGAATTTCACACCTATTGCTTTCTAATTTCTACTTTTCAGTTAACAGCACACTTATTGCTTTAGTTGATCAAGCCATAAACCTAGAGTAGTCCTTTATTTCTTAGTTTCCTTAACATCTAATCCAGCAGCACGTTTCATTGCCAAATAAACTTAAATCTCTGGACTTGACGCCCAGTTCACATCATTATTAAGGTGGTCTTACAAGCCACAAGCCTTGAATTTTAAATTTCAAGTTTTCCCAGGCTCTTAGTATTTCCAGAAGACTGGCAGGAAAAAAATGCAAATTCTTTCTAGAAAAATGAACACATTGATTTTTGGCCTCAAAGAATTTCTAAAAATAATATCCAGGGAAAAAAGAGAAGCTTACTATTAAAAAAATCTTAAACACACACAAAGTAAGAAAGCACTATTGAGTATGATAGCCGAAATAAATCTGAAGAACTTTAGATATTGGAATTACCAAGAAGAGACTCTAAAATAATTTTTGCTTACTATGTTTGAAGAAAAAAGAAAAACGTAAAATATCTACAGGATATAGGAAACGTAAAAGTGAGACCGAGTAGATTCGACAAAGACACACAGAGATTATCTAGAAATGAAAATAAAATTAAATAGCATCAATGGATGATTATAAGAAAAGAAAGCTATAAATCAATATGCCTCATTCACATAAATAGAAAAATTCATTTAAAAATATTAGCACATTGGGGGCTGGCCCCGTGGCCGAGAGGTTAAGTTCGCGCGCTCCGCTGCAGGTGGCTCAGCGTTTCGTTGGTTCGAATCCTGGGCGGGGACATGGCACTGCTCATCAAACCACGCTGAGGCAGCGTCCCACATGCCACAACTAGAAGAACCCACAACGAAGAATATACAACTATGTACCGGGGGGCTTTGGGGAGAAAAAGGAAAAAAACAAAATCTTTAAAAAAAAAAAAAAATTAGCACATTGAATCCAGCAATATATAAAAGGGATAAAAGATCGTAACCAAGAGTGTATCTTAGAATTGCAAGGCTGACAACATATGCAAAAGATAAAATTCACCATATTAATACATGAAGAAAAAACAGGAATATTTTGGGTAGATACAGAAAAAGAATCTAAAATATTCGATATCTGCTCATGATAAAAAGTTTCGTAAACAGGAATAGAAGGGAACTTTCTCAACTTGATAAAAGGCAACTATACAAAACCTACAGCTAACGTCAAACTTAAAGGGGAAAGACTTAATGCCTTCTTTTTCCCCTCAAAAAAGGCAAGTATTTCTCACCACTCCTATTCAACATCATATTGGAGCTCCTAGCAAGTACAATACGGTGAGAAAAATACAGAAAAGGTTGGAAAAGAAATAAAACTCTTTATATTTATAAATTACTCAACTATCTTTGTAGAAAATCCCAAAGAACATATAAGAAAGCCCCTAGATCTAATAAATGAGTTTAGGATAGTTGTAAAATACAATTTCAACACATACAAACCAATGTTATATCTATAAACTAGAAATGAATAAAATTTCAATTATAAATTGATATTTAGGGGGGCTGGCCCAGTGGTGCAGTGGTTAAGTTTGCACGTTCTGCTTTGGTGGCCTGGGGTTCACTGGTTCGGAGCCCAGGTGTGAACATGGCACTGCTTGTCAAGCCATGCTGTGGTAGACGTCTCACATATGAAGCAGAGGAAGATGGGCACGGATGTTAGCTCAGGGCTAGTCCTCCTCAGCAAAAAGAGGAGGATTGGCGGCAGATGTTAGCTCAGGGCTAATCTTCTTCTTCTTCAAAAAAAGAAAGAAATTGATATTTAATACTAACGATAGCACTAAAAAATAATAGTTAGGGATTCATCTAATTAAATATAAACAATATTTGTTTGCTGAAAACTACAAAACACTGATGAGCGAAATCAAACTAAATTTAATGGAGAAGGACAGCATTTTCAACAAAATGATGCTGGAACAACTGCATACACATGTACAAAAAACGGAGGGGAGTTGACCATATCTTGAATCATGTATAAATATTAACTCTAAATGGATAATATACCTGGATGTAAAAACTAAAATGGTAAAACTTCAAGATGAAAATCTTTATTGGGGTAGGAAAAAATTTCTTAGGACACAAAAAACACAAGCCATAAAAGAAAACAAAATGATAAACTGAACTCCAAAATTTAAAACTTTTGCTCTTCATGGAGCTGGCCCCATGGCCTAGTGGTTCAGTTCGCACGCTCCGCTTCAGCAGCGCAGGGTTTCGCTGGTTCGGATCCTGGGCGTGGACATGGCACCGCTCATCAGGCCACTTTGAGGTGGCGTCCCATGTGCCGCAGCTGGAAGGATCCACAACTAAAATATACAACTATGTACTGGGGGGATTTGGGGAGAAAAAGCAGGAAAAAAAAAAAAAGATTGGCAACAGTTGTTAGCTCAAGTGCCAATCTTTAAAAAAAAACAACTTTTGCTTTTCAAAAGATACTGTTAGGTAAATGAAAATATAAACCACAGACTGGGGGAAGTAACACATACCTGATAAAGGACTGGTAATCAGAGTATTTAAAGAAATCACAAAACTCGCTAAGAAAATATACAAGACAATTTTAAGTGGGGAAAATGTTTCCAGATACACTTCAAAAAAGAGATACGGTAAAGTGTAAAGAAACACATGAAATATGCTCACCATCATTACTCATTTCAGAAATAATTGACAAGCAAAGTGATATACTACTATGTACCTATTAGGTTAGCTTTAATAAAAAAAATGGACAATACCAAATGCTGACGAGGACGCAGAGCAACTGAATCTCTCATACATTACTGGTGGGAATGCAAAATAGCACAGCGAGTTTAGAAGACAAGTTTGACTATCTCATGCCTAGAAATTCAACCAAGAGGTATGAAGCCACATCCACACCAAAATCTGTAAGGTTAGTAAATATTTATAACATCAAGTTGGAAACAACTCAAGAGCCCATACAGTTGCAAAAGGATAAATAAACTGTGGTTGATTCACATAATGGAATACCACACAACAACAAAAGAGAAGTACTGATAACACACAACAAATTTGGATGTGCCTCAAATGCATTATGCTAAGTGAAAGAAGCCAGCCTCAAACGGTCACATATTGCATGAACCCAGTGACAGACATTCAGGAAAAGGCAGAAGTATGAGGTAGAAGATAGAAATCCTTTGTTATACATGGTGACCTTTTTTCCCCTCAAAATTTAGATTTTCGTGTGTGTGAAGAAGATTGGCCCTGAGCTAACATCTGTTGCCAATCTTCCTCTTTTTGCTTGAGGAAGATTGTTGCTGACCTAACATCTGTGCCAATCTTCCTCTATTTTATGTGGGATGCCGCCACAGCGTGGCTTGACGAGTGGTGTGTCCGTCCGCTCCCGGGACCCAAACTTGTGAACCCCAGGCCATCGAAGCAGAGTGTGCTAACTCAACCACTACGCCACTGGGCTGGTGCCTAAAATTTTTAAGCAGTGGAATCTGCCTGCAATTGTGTTTCAGGGTTGGGAAACTGACAAAGGATTTGCAGAGACTAGCCTTTCAACACCAGATTATGCAATTATCTTTTTGATAGATATCTAATGTGTGTAGCACAATACACTCTCCAGTCTTTTTAAATCCTCAAGCCATCTAGCATTTCCTTTTATAGTAGGATGGTCACTTGATTCTCAAGTCCTACAAAAATAAAGTGCCCTGCCATCATGGATGTGTGTCAACTTACTTTGGAACACTTTGAGCATTTCGCTCATTCCTGTTATTTGGCACGAACTCAGGTCTGCAGTTTGGGCGGGCTGTAGACACTGAAGCAGCAGCGACTCACCCCTGTTAGAGAAAGGACACCGTCAGTCATCTGCGTGGATGGACCCCAGGTCCCTCCATCCAGAGGATGGATCTCATTACACGACCTCCTGTCCCTACCCCAACAAGCCCTGGGTGCTCACACAGCAGACTCTGCGCCTGACCCCAAAGTTTCCAAAACAAAAACTTACCTTTCCAAAGAATATCTTGCATTCTATGGGGGAAAATAAAGAGATAAGGTTACCCCTGGGTATGTGAGCTAATCTTTTGTGAACTGTGCTCACGAAAATATCTTCTCTTAGAATAATGAAACGATTTCCATGTAATTTCTTCAGCCTTGTGGTGTTAATTCTCAGACGGCAAGGTTTAACATCAAATAGAAAAAGTCAGTAAAACGCTTGAGGTCATTGCTATATTCCCAAGGGAAATATTTTCTACACTTCACCTTGGCCATCTTATTCAGAACACTCTTCATTCAAATTCTGCTCATCTGTTTGCTTTCTCTACTGGCGGTGGCAAAAGGCTGAGCAGACGCAGGGGCCTGCTGGGCTGCAGAGGGCAGGGAGCCGGCTCAGGAACCGAGTATAACTGGGTGACACCTACCTGGAACCAGGCTTGGCTCTAGAACAGAACCTAAGGGTTTGTGTGTAGGGGCTTCTCAAATAAAAGCACTCACATTGCAAATATGAGCCTGGCAGAGGCAAATGGATAGAGTCTTGAAAAGATCAGAATTTACTTATCGAAAAAGCAATGCATGTTACTGTATAAAATTTAAAATACACAATACTACATAAATAAGGCTCCCATTTGTTTCCCGAAGGTACTGCAGATTACAATGTCTGTGTTCATCTTCCCAGAGGCCGTCTGAATATTAATAAGCAAATACGTCTACACATATGTATATTCTCCAAAAAACGAAAAGTGGCTCTGCATGTTTTTTTCACTTAAGAAATCTTGAAAATAACCTTTTAATCCCTATAGAGCTGCTTCATTCTTTTTTATGGTTGCAGAACATTCTATTGCATGGATGTATAATAATTTGACTAAGCAATTATTTACCCTATTAAGGGATACCTCAGTTCAAACTTACTATTGATAATTTTAAGGTGAGAATTCATATCATGAAGGAGATGTACACATACTATGATTTTATGATGTCATAATGCTTTTGGTGACTGAGAAATAGCTATGTGGCCTTTCCACATGATTGAAGACCACTGGATATTGTTTTGGAAGTGACCCCTGATGAGTACTGTCCACTTCTCATTTCTCAAATACTGCAATAAGTCTTACCTGGAGCAGTGCTGAGCTGGATTCCCCACACTTCTTCTCTAACTCTACGGGGATCTGTTGGAGACTGCAGATCTGTTCAGAGAGCCTGGTCTCGCTCTCCTTCAGTTTATTCAGATTCTCTCTCCCCAGATCGTTCAGTCTCTGCAGAAGCACCTCCTTATTACTATTCAACTACTAGCAATTTCTCTTCTTTGCCAATTCAACTATTTCTTTAAAAACGTCCTTTACTGCCAGCCACCCCAGAAACAGACAATCAGGAAGGCCAGGATGTCCCCCTGTGTCAAGCAGGACACCTCAATAGAAACTTGATTCTCTGACACTTAACACAGTTATGCTGATGTGGATGGTAGGAATGCAGTCCACTTACTCAGTTAACAACCTGGACCAACAACAGATCACATTGTTTTTGCTGGGCAGCTTTTTTCAGAAAGTTTCCTAATTCCTTTGTTAAATTAAAATTGATTTATTATAATTTATTTAAAAATTAAATTCAGTCAATAGGGATGAAATAGCTAATCAAGCCACTGATAGCAGTTTCCTTTACATCCTCACAAAGATGCTGCACCTAGGCACATAAGCACATGTTCATGTTATTTTTTTCCTTAACACAAATGACATCCTATTATACTATTGCTGACCTGACAACTTGCTTTCTTCTTAATAAATAATATGCTCTTGGAGAACATTCCTTATTTGTACCATAGAGCCATGTTATCTTTTCTAAATGCTGAAGAGAATTCCACTGTACGTATATAATACAATTTATTTCATGAGTCCCATTTCAATGGGTATAGGTTGCATCTAATCTCTTGCTATCAATAAATATTATAGTAATAATAATACCTAACACTTATCAAGTGTGTAATATGCACAAATACTATTTAAGGAGCTTTGTATAGATTTCTTACTCAATCATCACAACATTGTGAACTAGGGGCCATTGTTATCCTCATATTACAGCTAAGGAAACTGAGTCAGAGGTTAAGCAATATGTCCAAGGCCACCTAGAGGCTAGTAAATAGCAGATACTCAGATATGAACCTCATCAATCTGGCTTCAAAGATTACCTCTAAACCATGGTTCTATACTCAAACGATTTCACAGCGTTCCCTTATCCATGCATCTTTTTATATGCATGTAAGTATATTTACAAGATCAATTCTCAGAAATAGAGTTGCTAGGTGAATATATACATTCTTTTTAATCATATGTGGTTGTCTTATTCTAGAACTGACAATGTTCAGCTCTTCTTTCCCTCATTTCCCAAATATTGTGAGGATGCCATTTTGAATATCTCACCTGCAGCGTTTCCTGGAACTTCTCCTTTAGCTCTGCGGCAAACTCAGTCAGTTGATTCAGACTAGGTTCTCTCAAGTTCAGGTTGAATACATACCCATGCAGGCCCCGGAAGTTCACCTCATTCTCTTCAATCATCAACCGGAACATAAGCCTATATTCAGACTCAATCATCTCTTTAAAATTCTGCTCCTCTTCCTTCATCATAGAAATAGATGATAGACTTCAGATTAAATATCACAGATTGACCATAAATATTTCTCTTTCCATCTCTAACTCCCATATAAAAACAAAAACATATAAAGTACAGGAGAAGAAATAAAAGGCATCAATATAAACGGAATTTCGGAGTCGAGATCAGCCAAGACATCAACACAAATTTAGACCATGAAAACACAGGAATGTTGATTGACTTAACTGAGGAATCTACAACCTCAGTGACCAAAAAGAAGGAGACCAGGAGAATTGGAAGGTAATGCCAATGGCATTTGCTGATGCTTTGAACAGGGTGTGTGAAAAAAGAGGAATCAGTGGGTGACTAAGGTTTTTAGAATAAATAACTAGAAGAATGGATTTGCCAAAACCTAGACAGGCACACTGTGGATGGGATAGATTCCAGAGGTGGGGAATGCATGAGGAGCTTAGTTTTGAATATGCTAATTTTGTTTAGTTAATAGAGACATCCAAGAAGAGATGCCAAGTAGGACGTTGGACATGAAAGCGTATCATTTGGAAGTCTGAGCTGGAGACATACTCTAGGAGTAGTCAGCTTAGTGATGCTATTTAATCTCATGAGACTTGATGGATTCAACATTTATCAAGAACGTGACATTTACCACCTCTACCACTACCTACTAGTTCACCAGCACTTGTCTCTGATTATTGCAACAGTCTTTCAGACCTCCACCTCTCCTCTCACCCTCCTATGGTCTGTTCTCCCTTCAGCAGTGAGAGTGTTTCTCTGAAAATGGAATTTAGGTGATATCACTCTGTTCAAAACTTTCCAGTGGTTTCTTTATTTAATTTAAAGTTGACAGCCCTAGATGATTTGGCCCCTTTATCTCCTGATACCATCTTCTAGTCTCCACTTCCTTTATACAGCCACAACCAAGTACACATCAGTCTCAAGACCTTTGTACCTGCCCTTCCCTCTACCTAGAACATTCTTGCCAAGACTGCATGGCTCAATTCCTCACCTCCTTGGATCTTCTTAAATGCTACTTTCTGAATGACGAGGTCCTGATCATTCTGTTTAAAAGTGTACCTCATCACTCTTTCCTGCTCTTGAAAAATTTTTTTATAGCACTTAACATGTAATATACTATACATTTTATTTATTTTGTTTATCTCCACTAGAATGTCAATTGCACAAAGACAGAACTGGTTTTTCCCACTGCTAAATCCCCGGTACCCAGCATTGTTCCTGGCACAGAGTGGGACCCCAATATTTGTTGAATATATGGTTCTTTGGGCTGAAAAAAAAAACAATGATCAGTTTAAAAATTTTTGAACAAGCAGGAAATTCTCCTCCTCTACCAGCCTCAACTGGACGTTCATTTTCTTTAAAAACTGGAAGAGAGACGACTCAGAATTTGGGCTATCTATCACAGAATAGGGTTATATACGAAGAGAGGGTTTGAAATCAGAATGAAACGTGTACATAAACGAGGGCGAGCCCTCAATTTGGATGGTAATCCTTAAACTGCCCTTTAAATGGTTTCAGGATTTATATGGCCACCAAAAATACATGAAATGTTCATTCTCTTAGGGCATCATTATAAACTGTGATCATGTTTATGATTTTTGCCAATAAGGTTGCAAATACTATCTCACTAACAAATTTAATACAGTTAATTTGTATTTCTCTTAGCATGAGCAAAGTTCAGGATCTTCTTCAAAAGATAGCTGCATTTTCCATTCTGTGAACTCATTTTTTTGATCATTTTTCTACTGAGTTTCTAGTCTTTTGCTTATTGACTTTTAAGAGCTCTTTACACCTTAAGAAATCAACACTCTTCCTTCTTATGGATTTCAAATATTTTTTCCTGCTTTGTCATTTGTCTTTGTTTATATTATTTGTTATCCAACATTATAAGTAACTTCCCCCCTAAGAATCAAGATAAGCACTGATCTGAATCATCACCATTCTTTCTTGCTCATCAGCCAACATGCTTTTAACTACTTCAAGTTTCTCCTTCAACGTGTTTGATATCTTCTGGAATAACATCTGTGAAGAAATATAGCACAGAATTCCAGGTAAAGTACTTGCTTTAGAACAGCTGGATTCCTAATGTTAGACAATTGAGGGGCCAGCAGCCCTGACAATATGTCTTCTTAGCCTTGATGTTGAAGGTCTATATAGAATACTTGCTAATATTCTTTTTTTTTTTTTTTTGAGGAAGATTAGCCCGGAGCTAACTGCTGCCAATCCTCCTCCTTTTGCTGAGGAAGACTGGCCCTGAGCTAACATCCTGCCCATCTTCCTCTACTCTACATGTGGGATGCCTTCCACAGTATGGCTTGCCAAGTGGGGCCAGGTCTGCACCCAGATCTGAACCAGCGAAGGGAGGGGTGGAGGTGGTGCTAAGCAGAAGGTGCTCAATTAACCTCTGGGCCAGCAGGCCGGCCCCTAATACTCTTTGATAAACATCAACTAAGGGAATGGTCAGGAGGATCAGAATATCTGCCCCCAAATAAATAAGTTAATAAATAAGAAGAGGCAGCCAGAGCGCCAGAGGGCTCTGGCATCTGCATGAAGCTTACCTTGTAATTCTCTGCGGCCTCTTGTACTCCATACACCACGTGATGCCTATGCTCCTGGGCCTGGAAGCAGTTGCCACAAAGTATGATTTGGTCGTCATCACAGAACAGCAGCAGCGGTTCCAGGTGTTTCTCACAGTAGGCATCTTCTGGGATCTTTTGCTGTAACTGGGGGTTGAGCCTTTTGGACATGGCAGCAGGAGTCCCTGGTTGAAGATGGGCTCTTGCTGATGTGGAATAATACTACTTCCCTGTACTCTGAACAAGAGAAGAGCGGCAGCGTTCTGGGGCCGACGCACTCGTCAAGCTGAGGGTCCACGGTCAAGCAGGAGAGCGGGTCAGCGCATCCCGGACTCCTCCAATCCAGCAAACCTCTGGCCGCCGCTAGCTCGGGGAAGGAGACACAAGAAGTTATACCAGTGTTCTAAGACTAGAGGGGTTCTCGAGTTTTCTGAGAATTTTGAGCTATTGACTAGAACTTAGTCACAAGTGAGGCACAGCGCCCCACTTCCCTGTAAGTCACTAAAAAAAAAAAAAAGAAGAAAGGAAAAGATGATCAACAGAAGGCACAGTGTATTAATAAGCATTGGAGGAACTTCCGGGACTAGAGTGACGAAAGCCTGGTGTTAGATATTCTGGGCGCAAATTTAAGGAACCACTCACTTTCCCGGTGCGTGCATGAGCCAGAAAGTGAGGGCCTCTTTTGAGTGCCACCTTAAATAAGAGGCGCTTGGGTGCCAAATTTAAGGAAGTACTCACTTCCAGGCTCCTTAGGTGCGCATGCGCCTAAGGGTGAGGCACCACAAATTTCACACCCAGGGTTCAAGGCCTGCCTCGCCAGAGAACTGGTCCTTAAAGGATATTGGTTAAAAAAATAAAAACGATTCCCCCGAAAAATAAAAAGTTTGCAAAAACACGAAAGGGAAATTGCATCTTCTCTGGATTTTCTTTTAAGGAAACAGAACAAGGGACCTATTATCCCCTGCATCCTCATTTCCAGACAATTCTGATTAACTTTGAGCAACAATTCTACTTTTTCTCTAGAAACATTTTAAATATATTCTTAAAATGTATTATCTACTGAATTTGGGAAACGCTTCCCCAGTAAAGAATTACCTTAGTTGACTTAGTTTCCTCGTCTAAGCCTATCTCCAGCCATTGTTGGGTGAGACCAAAACACCAAGTATTCATTTCTCAAATCCTCTATTGTGCGTGTGTTTGTCCCCAATCCACCTCATTAACCGGCTCTTTTGACAGTTATCTCTTGAAAGGAACTGACCTGACAGATCTCAGAACTCCCAAACTTTCATTTCTGGATTCACTAGCATCCTCCACCTCTCATGCGCTCACTCCCACCCAAACTTTCTTGACCGTTAACTAGACCTCCTGTCCTTTCATTCCTTCTTTTTTAACTTTTAAGATATGAAAAACATTTTTATAACTCTGAAGTTGACTAATCATATATATGATGATTTTTGTTATTTGGTTAGGGTACGCATTAAAGCAGCAGTTTTCCAAGCGGCATTCTCGAGACCTGATTTGCTTTTTTCAGTGTTGACGTTTGCGCTGACCGTAGATAAAACTGCTGGCTCGTACCATTAATCAAGAAAATAGCATCAAACGGTACGATAGTCATTTATCGTATTTTTTAATCTTTACATACTTGCATACTCCCAGTTAAAAAAAAGTTTCATTTTACTTAAGAATAGTATTTCTTGATGAAGTAAAATATTAAATCTCAACCCTTGAGTGCAGGGTTTATTTAATATTCTGGGTGACAAAATGGAAAGTGTGCATAAAGCATTTATGTTGTGTATGGAAATATAATGGTTGTTTCAAGAAAAGCATTTTCTATGATTTTTGGAGTTGCAAAACATACTAGCCACTTTTTTCATAGAACATTTTTTAGCTGAAAGAACAAGTGAGACAAACCCCAGTCATTCAGATATAGCGACTTGGAAGACATTTTCTCAAACGCTACTAAAGTGACCTTGTCATTTCAAGGAAACCAACTAAGTATTAGTTGCCAATGATAAAATTTAAGCTTTGAAGCAAAAATTAGCGTTTTAGAAAATGTGCATCCACTATTTTAAGTTTGACAGCTTCCCAATATTTAGTCTTTCTCATGAAATTGGTGTTGATAGTAACAAATGTAATTTTTTACTATTGTATAATGAAATCTGTCAACATTTGGAAAATCTGCAAACTCAGTGAACTAATATTTTCCAGACGACCAATGCATGTTACAAAATTATACAAGGGTAAAGTGGATGCAAAGTATAAGATAGACTAATGGATTTTAATGTAACAGAGGACAAAATGTTCATTGATAAGATTACAGAAAAACACACGCACAATTATCTGAAAAAGCTATTCGAATGCGCTTTCTTTTTTCCAACTAATTATTTATGTGAGGACAGAGTTTCTTCATATACATTAACTAACATAACATTGCAATAAATGGAATATAGGAGCGGATGGAAAATAATCATCTTCTGATAAACCAGAAATTAAAGAGATTTGCAAAACTATCAAACCATGCTTTGCCAATAATTGTTCAGAAAACTTTCTTCATCAAAATGTTATGTTTATTTTTAATAAACTAATATTTTTTAAAAACTCAGTTTTAATTTATAATAGAGTAACAATACATATAACACACAAACAAAAGCTTATTGGGGTCGTCCATCAATAATATGAGTGCAAAGGAATCCTGAGACCAAAGTTTATAGAACCATGGTTTTAGAAAGCATATTCCCTAGAAATGGGATTGCTAGTAAACACAGCTATAATTTTGCGTACATTTTGCCTGATTCCCAACCACAGGAGTTGTACAATTTTGCATTCAAAGCAACATATGAGAAAGATATCAAACTTTTTGCCTGCTTGATAGATGAGAAATGGTATTGTTATATATTTTCAGCTTGCATTTACTTTATTATGAATAAAGCTATTATTTGCATATGTTTGAGTCATTTTTGTTCCTTTTTCTGTGAACCATGTGTTTAAACCCTTTTACCTGTTTTCTTCTACCAGGTTTTTGGTCTTTTTCCTTAATTTTAAGACACATTTATACATTGAAAAGATTATCCCCTTGTTATTATACAAATTGCAAATATTTCCTATTTGTCATTTGGCTTTGAATTTGCTCCAATTCTTTTTTACTGAGTGGGTCCTTGAACTCCCTTGTAGGTACCTTCTTTTGTCTTGGCCTGCCTGAACATCTCCTGGACAACTCTACTGAAAACAACTGATGAGTCACAAAAATATTATAAGTTTACAAATTCAGTGGCCACTCCTGGCTTTATCTGTCTTGAGCTTTCAGCAGCAGTTAACATAGTTGACCTCGACCCTGTCTCTGGAATGTTTTGTTCTCTTTGCTATTAAGATCTTATAGCTGATATCCCTCCTACTTTACTGGCCTATTTTGCATCATCCTTTTCTGGCTTCCCATCCTCTAGAACCTCGAGTTTTGAGGTGCTTCAAGGGTCACTTCTAGTCCCTTATTCTACTTCTCCTTCTCTCCCTAGGTAATCACATTTATTTCCAAAAGTTTAAGTAAGAACTCTTCAATTCACTCTTCTGCCTAGACACGGCGCTTCCAACTTATTTGCAATTAAATGTCTAATAAGCACTCCGAGTTAACATATCTAAAACACTGTTCTGGATTTCAACTAATACCTTTTTTCCTAAAAGTCACTTTAAAATTCCTTCATTTAGAACTATAGTTTAAACCATCATTTCATTGTCTCAACTAGTTTGTATTCAGCCCCGCGCCCCTCTCATTTCCAACTCCTCTCAGCTCAAGAACCAGAATACTATTTATGACATAAATCAGGTTTCTAAAAGCTTTCCATTGCATCTAGGAGAAAATCTAAATGGCTAACCAAGTTCTAGATAGTCTGGCCTTCTGCCTACGTGTAATCTCATCTATAACTTTCCCCGACCATTGTCAGGTCCAGTTACAACGAATTCCTCTGCGCCCTTTTTGCTTCCTCAGCTGCCAATGCTTTTCTCTTACACTTTTGCCATTCTAGCTCCTTTCTTTTCTTCAATTCTCAGCTCAAAGGTCACTTCCTCAGAGAGGCCTATTAATCAGCCAATTGGAAATACCCACCATTCATATCATTTTATTTTCTTTGTACCTAACTACTTTTATGTATGAACAAGTTACCTGTTAGCCACTCTTCATCCACAAGAAACTAAGTTCCTTAGATTCCCCATGTCTAAATTTGATGCTAGATGCTCAATAACTATTTTTTAAAAATTTTAAATAAAAACAGCACAAAGGAGAAATCAGAGGACAGAGAGAATAGAGGTTAAATATTTTTACAAAAACCATGACAATGGAAAGTTAGAGAGTCATTTGTTTCCCCAGTATGTTGTCTATGTGCTAAATTCATGCCTACCCTTGTTTTTCCTCATTGTATTTTTCCTTTGTCCTGGCTTTCTCCCTTATTCTTCTATACATTGCATATCTATATATTTTTAAACTTCCATAAACACTAAGATCAAATTTAGGTATTTAAAGAAAACCGTGATGAAGGAAATAATCTTCAGAGAAAAGCTCACCTTTCTTTGTAATCCTAAATATTTCCTTTAGGGAACACAGCCAGAACTGAAGACTGCAAGGCTTTTATCTGTTCAGCGGCTCCCTCCGTCTTTCCTCTCATCATCAGGTAGGAAGCCTGTAAAGTTTCAAATCATATCTATATAGTAAACATAGGGCAGTAGCTATCAAACTGCAGTGAACACTAAAATCATCTGAGATGACTGGACTTCGGAGCCCCACCCCCAGAGTCTCTGAGTCCATAGATCTAGGGCGGAGTCTTAATCTGCATTTTAATGAGCTCCTAGAAAATGCTGAATAGCCAGTTACCTTGGTCAGGAATTTCAATCTCTTTGGATGGATGAAGGTTTTGTTCTTTGTTATGTGTCCAAGGTCTTATATAGTAGCTCCTACCACATAGTAGGCCCTTAATAAGTTTTTTTAATGAACTTCATTTATATATTAACAATTTCACAGAAAGAAATCCTACAAGCCATTCCCCTAGAATCTCATTGTGTTTCTTAAACCATTAAATAGTTTCACTAGAGAACAATGCCTGATTGTTAGTTTCCAGAATGTTTGCTGAAGGAAGGGATCATCACATTATCTTTAGATAGAAAATCAAGCATGGGAATAACTGCCTGACTGAGGAATGTGTCACAGGTGGGCGGTGAGGGGATAATCCCGGATAGTTCAGAGTTGACCCCAGTGAAGAGGAAATCTGCCCAGCTTCTCCAGTTTTGATAGTTATGTCTCCGGAAGATTTCCATGGCATCAATCAATTCCCAGCTAACCAAACTGCAGTGATTTTTCTTTCTTTCTGTTTTTTGCTTTTTTTTTTTTTACTGTGGATAGACCAAGGAGAATCCTTCTATTTGCTATCTGATCTTCCAAAACTTGGTGTCTCCCTATGGAATCTTAAATACATTCTTTCCTTTTATCTCAAACAAACTCTCCCACACCCACGCCCCACTCCATCTTCTTACTCTCCCCTTTCCTTCACAGACCATAGTCATTCCTGTGTGTCCCTCCTTTCCTCAGCCGTACCAGCTTCCTTTTCCACTCAATTTTTTTCTACCCATTCCTCCTTTCTCTCTTCTAACCCTTGATGCAGTCAACTTCTAGGAAGATTTTATCAATTATTTGCTCATTTATTCTTACCATCCTGAGCTTTCATAATTCATGATTTCATTTTGACAGGAGATCTTCATAATCTTTGAATCAAAGAGTGAAACATCAAACAAAATTCTCATATTTTACATCTCTTAAAGCCCATCTTAGATTTTTAAGGAAATAGTAAATTGTTAATTCTGGAAGGCAAAATGTTTTAACTTAAAATAATTCTAGAAATTGCACTATATGATGTGCTAAGCTTTTTTTATATCTGTATATATTTCCCACAATCCTTTGAGGTAGTAGTATCAGAATACATTTTACAGCTGATAAAGCTGACGATTTAGAGGTTAAGGAGTTAACTCAGACACTCAATATAGAGAATTACAGATCTGGGATCTGAATCGCAGCCAAATTTCATGATACTTCTTTACTTCTATTAAATGTTAACTAAATATTTTTGCCAGTTTATAAGAGAAAATTTCTCAAGCTTGCATTACAATTTGTCATGAGGTACTTTTACAGGCCTATAGTCACAACATGAGAGGGAGCACAGATCATTTTAAATTGTTAGATTTTTACATAGGAAAGCTCTTGATTAAAAAATTCCTGAAGAAATGTGTTTCTCCCCGCCTACTGTCAAGAACTAAATTATCAATGTGTCACAGCATATTTCATGAACTTTAACAGTCCTATCGCATTTGTCAGCCATATGTCTCCTCACCATGGTAGCACACGCTCAGCTTCCACGTGGGATGAATGTAGCTGGTCCAAACGAGGTCATATCTGTTACTTCCGGACCCTTCTGCTGGAGTAGACCACTACCTCATCTCATTTCAGAAAGGAGTAGAGAGCCCTTGTGGCTTGCGGTCAGCTTCATTGTTACTATTCTCCAGGAAGGTCCAGCTTCTCCGTGGCTTCCTGTCTCCAAGGCTGTTCTATTAGAGTAGGGGCTTAGCTTTCACTGGATTATGTCTCACAACTCTAAGAGGTCTGGAAGTCTGTCTGTTTAACTGTGGGGCCGGTCCGGTGGCATAGTGGTTAAGTTCATGTGCTCTGCTTCAGTGACCTGGGTTTGTAGGTTTAGATCCTGGGTGCAGACCTAGCACAGCTCGTCAAGCCATGCTGTGGTGGCGTCCCACATAGAATAGAGGGAAATTAGCACAGATGTTAGCTCAGAACCAATTTTCCTCACCCAGAGACACAAAATATATATATGTTCAACTCTGTCCTTACTTAAAGCATAAATATTTAAGAATTAAACATTTAAACATTATGGCTGCTTTCAGTGACAGTACAGCTGCCCTTCTGTTGTCATTGTTGTAGATCAATGCTTATCTAAATCCAACATATCAGGGTTCTTTTTGGTTTTTTGGTTTTTTACTTTTTCTCAAGGGAGATAATTCTCCTAGGTAAGAATCCCAACAGAAACTTAAGAGGTCACCTTTACCCCACCTATTCCAACACAGGGACAAGCCCTCTCTGTTTTAGCAACAGAATATCCTCGGCAAAACAAATGGACTGACTTTAGTTGGGATCAGTTGTGACCCTGAGCAAATGAAGTTTGGATTTTGGCCAAAGGTCACACATTGAGAAGAGCATCATGTCAAGCTGATGAAGTTAAACTAAAGTGGGCTCTGGTTCCAGTTCTGCCACGTAATTGCCATGACCCTCAGCAAGCCACTGAATACTGAGCATCATCTGTGAAATAAGAACTAGAGGGGCTGGCCCGGAGGCACAGCGGTTAACTGTGCACATTCCACTTCGGCGGCCAGGGGTTTGCTGGTTCGGATTCCGGGTGTAGACATGGCACCTCTTGGCAAGCCACGCTGTGGTAGGCGTCCCACATATAAAGTAGAGGAAGATGGGCACGGATGTTAGCTCAGGGCCAGTCTTCCTCAGCAAAAAGAGGAGGATTGGCAGCAGTTAGCTCAGGGCTAATCTTCCTCAAAAAAAAAAAAAAAAAGAGCTATAGCCATCTTTTGTGCATGTGTGAGCATTACATGAAAGGCTATATAAAACACACATAGGAGCAAGATGGTAACAAGAAGAAATTTCTCTAAATGAGTATCCTTTCCTTCCTTTGCTCATCCACAGGCAGGCTTTTGGCCAGAGTCAAGAGCACCGCCTTCCTAAATAAGGGAATGGGCAACCAGGGCGGTGGTAGAGGTGGTACAGATGAGTTACAGGGTAATGAGAAATAAAGAACATTTTTATGCCCCTTTGATTTCTCTTGTTTAATAATATACATATTAGTGGTAACTAATTGATACTGAGACACATATTCAACTTTTGTTAACAGGATGTTTATCATAAAACTTGAAGATCATTGATCTCTATATATTATCATATATGTCCTTGTTTAGGAAAGAGAAATTTTTTCAATAATAAATCCACATTATCAAGATATTAAAACCTTCTTGCTGCTATCACTGGAGGATATGCGTCTTTATGTAAAAGAAGGAATCAGAAAACCTGTTTCCTCTCTTAAAGTCATCTGATAATTAGGACATCTTTTAGGACCTGGAGGTACACTTGTTAAGAGACTGGTACCAAATGCTATAAGGGATTGCCCAGACTATTAGCTTTGAGATAAAAGCAGCTTTATAAATAGACTTGACTAGAGCCTGGCTTCAATATAGCATAATAGCAGGAGCTCTGACAGCTAAATTAGGTCAAATATTCTATAGGACAGAAGCTACACATCAGAGAAACAAGAAATAGGAGTCTGGGTCCCAGAATTCACTGGGCCTACCAGATATTAGATGAGTAAAATAAGTTTCTATCCTATTTAACCTGCCGTTATTATTATTTTTTTTACTGTTACTCATAGCTAAAGCTAATTTTGATACATTGCTTGTCCTAAAATCAAGGTCTGGAAGACCCAATGTGACCAGCTGAATGTGGGATTTACAATGATTTTTTTTTTGAAGGGGGATTGTGCTGGGAGGCTAGAGGTGAAGCTATGGAGGGAGCAATGTTAGCCAAGGAAAAATGGTGGAGAAGAACTCAGATATCTCTGCTTCATAGACTATTTAGATTTAAGGACAAAAAATGACTATAATATCTATAAGCTGCAAACCAAAGGAATTCTCAAAACTGGCAGTTCCTGGAAAGAGAGAGTAGGAAGAAACCAATATTTATATCCAAGCTCTATGTGCCAGGAACATTTCATTTGATTTTAGTCCTGCATGGATAAGCCTTGGTCTTCTTTATTATCTGCTCCAAGTTAGAAGAAGTCATAAAGTGATAGAACCACAGAGAATCCAGGCCTACGTTCTTAGTAAGACAGCTCCATTTCACATGGCTGAGCCTCACCTGAAAATCTTCTCCTCCATTCTAACCATCTTTGTGGTATCGTCAAGCCTTTCAAATAACCTTGAGAAAGTTAATCTTGGAGTGATGCCAGGGAATAAAGACAGAGTTACTCTGGGCAATGCCAAGAAAAGATTTTTCCTTATTCCCTTCCCTCATTGGACTCCCTCAGTAAGTAAGCCCTGCCCCAAAGGAGGAAGATATTGAATGACACTATGGTAGACAGAATTCTGAGAAGGCCCCTAAGATTCCTACTCGCTCCTCCGTACCTTCTCCCAGTGTTTTAGTCAGACACTAGTCTGGGTGCCAAAGTGAAGAGATTTTGCAGATGTAATTAATCAGCTGACCTTGAGGGAGCTTACCCTAAATAGGTCTGACCTAATTAACTGAGCCCTTAAAGAGGGCTGCGTCCTTGGTGGGGAGAAAGATTCTCTGTGAGAGATTGGAGGCTTGGGAGATGGATGGGGGACATGTGCCATGGATCTGGGAGTGGCCTCTAGGAGCTGAAAGCAACCCTTACCTGACAATAAGAAAATGGGGACCTCAGTCCTACAACCTCAAGGAACGGAATTCTGCTCATAATGTAAATGAGCTTGGAAGGCCCTGAACTCCAGATGTGAGCACATCCTAGCCAAGATTTTAATTTCAGCCCTGTAAAAGCCTGATTTCGTCTTTAAAATGATTGGTTTCAAGGGAAAGCTACCATCAAGTGCAGAACACACACATCCTTTGCTTCCTTCTTATCTAGACGCGCTTTGTCTCATTCTTTCAAAACTCTTGAAGTATTGTTTCCCATGGCTCCATCCTGGACCTTCCTATGTAACATACGAATTTGGGGCAGCGGATGCCTCAACGGCACTTAGACTATTTGGAAGTTTTGTATTTATAAAAGCAAACTCAAATATATGTCTCCTTTAGACTTTAGTCTTGCTATATAATTCTAGCAAACTTTACCCCAAAGGCCTTATGTTTGATCGCATTTATAAAGCTAAACCCTTTCATGTAGTCAGGCTTTAGTTATCAGTTTAATATAGCCAGTTTCTTTGAATACTTTAATTGTTTGACTTAAAAAAGAAAACTCCCTAAGCATGGAAATTCTTGTAAGTGATAAATTAAGCTTATAAAAATAGTGAACCTGAAGTTCTTAAATATCACAATAATTTGTATATATTTGGATCTCTTAGAATCACAAATCTAAATGAGTGACTCAGTTGTATGTTTTAAAGTAGAATCACGTAGCTGTTACTATAAAACACGTTCTCCCAAACATTACAAATGACACTGCATAGATTTTACATGTTCAATACAAAAATATTAAGAGTCTGGTTACATTTCTTTCTTTGGTTAAGAGGTGCTGATGCACTAGGAAAAAGTTCGCTTCTTGGGTAAGTGCGGGTTGCGTTTGGCTGGAAACTTCAGTTGGGTGTGAGCGCTGAGGCTTCGGATATGCGGGGTGTTTCCTGAGCACCCACTGAGGAAACTGACCTCACACCCTGATTCTGATCAATCCCTCCCTAGATGATTTCTTTGGTGGTTCCTTTGCAGCCAACTTAAAGTGGCATAATGACTAGGATACTCACCTGGGTCTTGTCAGAGCCTCTGATAGGACTCTGAACTTTATTCACTACATTAGTGACCCCATCGTGTAGTGACCCCACTTCTATCTTTCTATTCCTGAAACTTAAGACTTTATCTCCCTCTCAACAACATACACACTTCACTGGATGGATTTTTGTAGGACTTTTTTCCTTGACTGTTAATATTATTTTATGTCTTCTTCATCTAAATCTAACTTGATCCTGATGGAAAGCTGCGTTTCTTTTCTCTATATAGACATTTCTGCTCTGTGATGCGTTTTCCTAAAAAGACACCTCGCACGCTGCCAAATTATGCACTAATAGTGCTTCTATAAGTGTTGCAGCAGAATGCTCAATCCTTACACAACTTGAACCAGACGCTTATAAAAATATTACCAGCCCTTAAAAAAAAAACATACATAGAGTCAACGACATGAATTCTTAACAAAAAACAAATACGTTAAACTATTGAAACAGCTCTTTCAAAAATTGAAAGTTATTTGATAGAGGTATGGGGGAGGGTTGAGGCTGTGGAGTTAGGGTGGCAAGGACAGAATGCACATGAGAGGGGGCCAGACTGGTGGTGCAGCAGTTAAGTTCGCATATTCCACTTTGGCAGCCTGGGGTTTGCCGGTTCGGATTCTGGGTGTAGATCTGCACACCGCTTTTCAAGCCATGCTGTGGCAGGCATCCCACATATAAAATAGAAGAAGATGGGCATGGATGTTAGCTCAGGGCCAGTCTTCCTCAGCAAAAAGAGGAGGATTGGTGGCAGAGGTTAGCTCAGGGCTAATCTTCCTCAAAAAAAAAAATGTACATGGAAACAAAATAGTCATGTGCATAATGGTGTTTCTGTCAACAATGGACAGCATATATGGCTGTGGTCCCATAAGATTAGCACCATATGGCTTAGTGTGTAGTGGGCTATACCATCTAGGTTTGTGTAAGAATATACTATGATGTTTGCACAATGAGAAAATTATCTAACAATGATTTTCTCAAAAGGTACCCCATTGTTAAGCGATGCATGACCGTAAGCATCTCTAAGACAGTATCTGGTTAAAATGAGCCAGCCTTGGACAGTCATCCTGGTAGTGGAGAAGTTACCACGTGGATGGCTTGCTGCATTTGGCTGTGTTCATGTACTTCACCTTCAACTGCTCTTATTGGAGCAAAACTATAACGTGCTGGGAAAAAGTCATGTTTGAAGCAGTGTGATTTTCTCATCACAACTCCCTCATTTTGCATTATGGAACATGATCTTACTAGCCCCACAGTCAGTTTCTAGTCTCAATTCCCAAGGATGTTTGCTATCTAATTGACCTTTGAGCTTCAGTTGCTTTCTATGGTCATTCCAACCCAAACTTCTCATTCTGCGTGTTCTCCCCGAGCAGTTCTCTGTTCCTTAGTCTCAGTTACCTTCATGCTACATGTTTATCTCTGGTTTAGGTCTTTCCGCTGATCTTCACTCATAGGTATGTATACGCTGATTACTGGAAATCTCTATTCAGAGATCATGCAGTCACCTTAGACTCAAAACATCCAAAATGAAGTTTATTTGAGCCTCACATATACATACACACACCCCATGTTCTCCCCACGTCCAAGGCAACCATATCCACTCAGTTGTATCAGTATTATCAATGACTATCTTCTCCACATTTCTGCAGTTAACCATCAAGTTTTCACTATTGCTATAGTCTGAATGATTGTATCCCCCAAGGTTCAGATGTTGAAATCTTAATCCCCCAATGCGATGGTATTAGGAGGTGGGGCCTTTGGGAGGTGATTAGGTCATGAGGGTAGAGGCCTCATGAATGAGATCAGTGCTTTTATCAGAGATCCCACAGAGCTCCCTAGTCCCTTCTACTGTGTGAAGACACAGCAAGAACCAGGAAGAGGGCCCCCCACTAGAATGCAACCATGCTGGTACCCTGATCTTGGACTTCCAGCCTCCAGAACTGTGAGCAGTAAATGTTTGTTTATATGCTGCCCAGTCTGTGGTATTTTGCTATAGCAGCCCAAACAAACTAAGACAGCTAGTCTCCCTTATACATCCTTAGTAAGTTCACTTCTCTCCATCTCCACTGCTGGTACCGTATCCAGCTTTGAGCTGAGTACTACAACCAACTATCAAGATCTGTGACCCTTTTGACTATTTTGAACCCAACCTGTAGCCAGTCATGAAAAATTGATCATGCCAGCCCCTTGTTTAACACTTTAGTGCATTTGAATTGAAGTAAAATTTCTTTAGGTTTACAAGGTCCTGCCTAGCTTCTCTAAAGTAGCTTTAGTTTACTGATAAAGGGTTTGAATTACTCCTACTTCCAGACCTTTGTACCTAATTGTGCCTTCTGGACCTTCCCTGTGCCCCAAACCCTATTAGAGTTGAAGAAGTACTTTTTGGGCTGAATCTTTTAAGTATTTCTTAGAGACTGTATCTGAGTTTGGTTTCTTTATCTATACACACTATAGCCAAGGCATCATAGTTCTAGCCCATGATTGTTCAATTACTTTTCTGGCTCTGTCATGTGGCTAGTTTTCTTGAAGTAGGAACTTATTTTCCAGCTTTTAATGCAGTTCAGGTCCTCATATTTGAGCAAACTGGTATTTGTATGCTGTGGTAAAGGTGGAGTTACAACCTATGACCGTGGACTCACCGAAGACTCCTCCTTGATCGTGTGGCCATCCTTTAGCTGAATCCCAGGTATACTTATTTGTTTATTTCTCTCTTCCAAGGGAGGTTGCTCTCTTGTGAGACCCTAATGCCTTGCATACAAAATTCAGGATCTTTGAACACTGTTCTGAAAAGGAAAGATCACTATTAACTCCTCTTGGAAGTCGCTATACTAGATCTATAAAGACAGAAGTTACATGAAACTTACACATAACTTACAAAGTGAAAATTAATTACTCCCAGTAAAAACGAGGCCTTTGGGGCTCCCAAGTCTTCATAATTGACAAGTCAGGGATAGAAAAAAAATGATTTAAATATGTATCACTTTGAAGACCCAAGGCATTAAAAAAGGAAAGAATGAGAATGAACCCTTGGAATTTTGAAAGAGAAGACAATCTTATCTTACTTTGGAGATTCCTTCTGCCTTCTCAATGGTAAACACTGTGAGACTTCTGTTCCCAGGACAGAAAACAGATCTCACAGAGGCGCATCTGATCTATTGCACAGAATCTCTTCAGTTTTTCTTGTTGTATCTCACATATAGCTAGTCTTTAAGTCCATCACGTGAGGACTTTGCTATCTCAGCCATCATCACCAGTTGCAAGTTACACCTTGGGTCTCTCACCTTGCAAATATCTTTGCATATAAGGCAGGGGCTGCAACTGGGGCTTTCCTTCCAATCTCTTAAGAGGCATTCATAGCAAGACTTGTGTCAACACTTGATTCCAAAGGGTTTGGTTAAATAGTGTAAACAGACAGAACAAGTCAGCTTTTCCCTGAAATCTGGTAGATCTGAGGCAGCCATTGTCCTCTTCAGGGAGGCCAAGAAGGATTAAGAAGAAAAAAAATTCACTCATTCCAACCAGATCTTTTGCAAGATCAGAAGTTTGTCTTTGGCATCAGCTCATGATTACATTCTTTCATCTTCTCAGTCACTCAATGCTGTCGTTTTAATTACCATTTTTACCCCATTGAGAGGTTGTCTAGGACTCTAAGTCCTCTCCCCTAGACCTCTCTAAGAATGTTTTTCTCCATCCACATTCATGCTGGGAACTCCTGTTTCTAAGAAAGGGAGGGAGAGCGATGGTTTTGCTAAGAGGCAGGGTGAAAGCATGACCAAGAGACCAGCCTGCAGCTGCTCTGGGACCTACTCTTTGTGGAGTAGTTTTATTCATTAAAATTGTGGGTCTCAAACTTCATTGCATGTTAGAATCATCTACAGAGCTATAATAATGTGAGCCTAAACCTGTGGCTTCCAAACTTTAGAACGCATCAGATCCCCTGGAGGGCTTGTTAAAGCAGTTTGCTACCCCCACCCCACCAGAGTTTCTGATTCAGTAGTTATGGGGCTGAGCCCAAGAGTTTACAATTCCAATAAATCATAGGTGGTGTTGAGAACCACCGACTGGCCAAGTACTCTGTTCCAATTAGCACTACACGAATTCAATCAGAACCTCTGGAGGTCGGTCATAGGCTTCAGGTTTTGAACTTCTCAGCAGATTAATATATGGGATGAAGTTTGAGAACTACAACTCAGAGACCTGAAGGGTTTAAAGGAAGCATGGTGGGGCATCTAGAAGGCAACAAATGTGAAACCCTAGTGTCCTAGCCCAGCCTGTGACCACACAATATAGTTTGTATTCCCAGTTGCTTTGCCAGCAAAGATGTCAATCTTTTGGGGGTGCTCTTCTCCAATATTCCTAAGAGTCTTTCTTTAGCTCCCCTTAGATTCAGTCATGATCACAGTATCACCTAGCCCCTCATGTCCCAGCTCCTTAAAGGCTTTTAGCTCTTAGTTCTTATACTTGCAATGTTTTCTCCAAGGACATTTACACAGTATCTGGTTATTGCAATGAATTCCTACAATTCATGAATTCCCAGCTATGGCTAGACCCCCATTCTTTAGGATTCTCTCTGACTATCTTGGCACCCTAGCTCAACAGATTTTATTAGGTCTTTGCACCTCAGTAACCAAGAAAGGGCTAGAAGGGTGAAGAAGGAGTCAATTTGTTTCTCAAGAGGTTCCACTGGTTCTTTAAAAAAAAGCTGCATCATAAACTTACCTTAGAAGCACTCTTCTGACCTCAACATCTGTGGTTGCAAACAATAGATACACATGTGAGGAGCGCCACCTAGCAGGATCTGGTACTAATTACCACTGGAGAGTTGGGGGAGGAGGAGACGCAGCCCTACCCCACTTCGGTTGACCTCACTGGATCCCTGCACAACCAGCAAATATGTTGTTGGTCACAGCTGTAAACTCCTTGAGTTGAATGTTTGTGGCTCATTCAGTCCCATGAAAATGGCAGAACGGCTCTGCGGATAATAGCATGGCCTCTGAAGTTAGGCCATCTGTGTGAGTCTAAGGCAAGTTTCATGACTAGAGTTTGTTTTCTCATCTGCAAATGGGGTTGGAACTACTGTTTCCCTCATGGGCCTATTGGGAGAATTAAATAAGTAAATATCTAGAAGTGTCGAGAAGGGTGCTTGGCACAGAGCCAGAGCTCTCTCTTTGTACTAGTTAGTCTCATGTTTTATTCCCTAGAGGTACTATTTTATGGTGAGAGTCTTATGACTAAATGTTAAGATTTCCTTGAGAAAAGCAAAAAGTGGACTTTCCCATTAAAAAGATGGGGGACAACATGTGTACACATAAGCACCTGTTTCCTTACCTATATTGTCCTACTCTAACGTGGGATGATAGCATGTTTTTCTAGTCCACTGGGTATAGTGCACCACCTAGAATGTGAAGACGGTTAAGAATTCCTGCAGAATTAAGTGATAGGCATATCATAAAGGGCATCATATGATAGAAGCAAGATACAAAACAAGTGGCCTTTGCACTCTTAAGGTTTTAAAAAAAATCTAGCATCATCCTTTACGGACATTAAATCCTATTCTCATGGTAACTCAAATTATTTCTCTGTAATAATCTCAAATCCCATACTCTCCCATACTTAAAAAGGGAGAAAGAAGGTAGACTGGAACTCCTTTTTCTTAAGAGTCTGTCCTAAATTTAGATAATGCCTTTTTATGCTCATATGTCAGTGTTTGTCTGAAATGCTTTTAAAGAATTTTCTGCTCAGCCTTCCCAATTCATACAGATTCCTTTGGCTGCTCTTTTTATCTCCTTAAGAGACAAAGTACATAAAGCATCCAGCATGAAGTCTAGAACAAGTACATTTTCAACAGTTAACTTTTCTTAAAGCAAAGGGATGAACAAAGATGGGTTTATTCTCCAGAGAAATGAACAAAACACCTCACCTTAAAGTCGCACGTAAGATGCCTAAGTTGTCAAAGTTCGGAAAGGCAACCCTCAACCTTTGCCAACCCTGGCAACGTGGCAGGAGTGGCTGGGTCACAACTTTTAACTGAGTCTATTAAGTGACACCACCCGTACACCTTTCCCCAATGCTCTGGCCTCTAGGTTTTGCTGTAGGACCAACGTGCTACCTATAGAGAATAATCAAGATGAATACTTCCAAGCTGAATTGGGTCTTTTAATATTCTGAAATAAAAAGAATGTTACAATCTAGATCTTTTGTTGTTGTAATATTTGAACCACCATCAGATCATGTATTTTATTCTTCAAATATTTCAAAAGTTTTCCCACTTCTAAATAGTAGCCATTCCTTCATTTGAAAGGTACTAAGTCTCAATGGTCCAGATGAAATACCACTTCTCTCGAGAAGTTCTCCCTGATTGAAGTTCTAGCAAGAATGAAATATTCCCTCCACCAAAATGTGAAACAGTTAATAAATTTAAATTCTACCACTCTTAAGGCACACATCTTTTAGTGCTTTGTAGCTTTTCTCTTTTTTTTCTTCTTCTTTTTTTTTTTTCTTTTGGTGAGGAAGATTGGTCCTGAGCAAAGATCTGTACCAATCATCCTCTATTTTGTATGTGGGACACTGCCACAGCATGGCTTGATAAGCAGTATGTAGGTCTGTGCCCAGGATCCGAACCCACAAACCATGGGCTGCTGAAGTGGAGCATGCAAATTTACCCACTATGTCACTAGGTCAACCCCTGTAGCTTTTCTTTTTTTGCACAAATATCTTCTGCTCCCAAAGAAGAAAAATAATGTTCAGTCATAATTATATTGCTTTCAGCACTGAGCCCCTTGTTCTGTGTATGTTAGAGACTCAATACCTGTTAGTTAAATAAATACAAATTGCATCACCAATCACAAAACCATTAAAAAGAATTTTACTGTGTCACAGCTGAAACCAATCATCTGGGATGATTTTGCCCCTCAACCTGAAGAAAATTATTTCATTAATTGGTTTACTGCAAGTCACACCCCACATTCTTTGCTCCTACCTCATTCTCCAATATTTCTTTACTGGAAAAGTGCTGAAAACACATTAAATGTTTAAAAAAACCTATGCTTTCATACAAAGATTTATGTAATAAAGAAGCAAAAGGGGTTTCTTCCAATGCTCCAATCCCACCACATCCAACTTTGCTAGTTTGGTGTGTTATGTTTTCATACTTTCTTTTTCTTTTCTTTTTTTAAAATTTATTTTATTGTGGTAAGAACAATGACATGAAATCTACCCTCTTAACAAAAATTTAAGTTTACAATACAGTATTGTTAACTCTAGGCACAATGTTGTCCAGGAGATTTCTAGAACTTATTTATCTTGCATAATTGAGACTTTATGTCACTTAATTAGCAACTCCCCATTTCCTCCTCTTCCCAGCCTATGGCAGCCACTGTTTTACTTTCTGATTCTATGAGTTTGATTATTTTAGGTATCTCATATAAATGGAACATACAGTCTTTGTCCTTCTGTAATTGGCTTATTTCACTTAGCATAATGTCCTCAAGCTCCATCCATGTTTTCTCATGTGGCAGGATTTCCATCTTTTTTAAAGGCTGAATAATATTCCATTTTGCATATAGACCACATTTTCTTTATCCGTTCATCCATCAGTGGACAATGGGTTGTCTCCACATCTTACCTATTGTGATAGCACTGCAATAAACATTGGAATGCTAATATCTCTTCGAGAGCCTGATTTCAATTCTTTTGGATAAATGCCCAGAAGTGGAATTGCTGGATTGTATAGCAGTTCTATTTTTAATTTTTTAAGCAATCTCCATACTTCTTCCATAGTGGTTGCACCATTTTGCATTCCCACCAGCAGTGTACAAGGTTCCAATCTCTCTACATCCTCTCCAACACTTGCCTTTTTTTTTGAGGAAGATTGGCCCTGAGCTAACATCTGTTGCCAATCTTCTTCTTTTTGCTTGAGGAAGATTGTCCCTCAGCTAACATCTGTGCCAATCTTCCTTCATTTTGTGTATGGGACACTGCCACAGTGTGGCTTGATGAGCGGTGCATAGGTCCACGCCCACAATCTGAACTCATGAACCCCAGCCTGCTGAAGTGGAGCATGTGCACTTAACCACTATGCACTGAGCTGGCCCCACAATTTTTTTCTTTTAGAACAGTCATCCTGACAGGTGTGAGGTGCTATCTCATTGTGGTTTTGATTTGCATTTCCCTGATAGTTAGTGACGTTGAGCATCTTTTCATATACCTATTGGTCTCTTGTATGTCTTTTTAGAAAAATGTATATTCAAGTCGTTAGCCCATATTTTAATTGGGTTATTAGTCTTTTCCCCTATCGAGTTGTAAGTTTTCCTTATATATTTTGGAAATTAACCCTGTATTTGACATACGGCTTAAAAATGTTTTCTCCCATATCACTGGTTTCTTTTTCTCTCTGTTGGTTATTTCTTTAGCTGTGTGGAAGCTTTTTAGTTTGATGTAGTCCCACTTGTCTATTTTTGCTTTTCTTGCCTGTTCTTTTGGTGTCATCTCCATGAAATTCCATACTTTTTCTATGCCTTTATTTACACAGATACATTATCAACATCTATAGCATGACCTCATTTTTGTAGGAAAAATATGTATATAAGTAATCTAATTTTTATCATTTATAGTTAAGCTATTTTGGGGGGCAAAATGTATTTTCCCCTTAATAGTAGATAATGGATGTTATATCATGCCAGTGTATATAAATAGATCTGTTATCTTTAAAATAGCTTTATAGTAATAATAAGAGCTATTATTTTAAAGTATACATATAAGACCTCTTCATAATTTAAGATTGGGTATTTGATGCATGTGTCCCAAATTCTCTTGGTAGATTGTAATTAAAAACAATATATTTGATTGTGGGGGTGGCCCCATGGCTGAAAGGTTAAAGTTCCATGTGCTCTGCTTCGGCGGCCCGGGTTTGCAGGCTTGGATCCCGGGTGTAGACATACTCCACTCAACAGCCACGCTCTGGAGGCATCCCTCAAACAAAGTGGAGGAAGATTGGCACAGATGTTAGCTCAGGGGTAATCTTCCTCAAGAAAAAAAGAGAAGAATTGGCAGCAGATGTTAGCTCAGGGCAAATCTGTCTCACACACACACAAAAATGTATTTGATTATTTATTAACTTTCCTGTATGGAAGTCTTTAATTTTTAGTTATTTAAATGTATTAATCTTTTCCTTAGTGGTGTCTAAGCTCTGAAGCATGCTTTGAAAAGCCTTCCCTAAGTAGTCCATTTTAAATTTCTGCTATGTTACCAATTATTTCCTTCTATGATGTGCTTCATTCTTTGGACACCATAATTGGCCACATGTTTAACAAATAGGCTTCTTACTTGCTAAATAGATGTGGGGTATTCTAGAACAAAAACAAAATAATACACACAAAATAAAATACACACAAAAATAAAACAACATAAATAATAAGGTGAAAACAGCAATAGAAAGGGAAATAATAGCAGAATTTCATGATTAGAGTTGGGAAAATACATACATATATACAAATATAGGTATATATACACCCACACACATACATACACGTATGTGGAAGACACATTGGTAAAAGTTGTTAGGTAGAGATCCCGCTTTGTTGTTTTGTTTCCAGATGGCTACCCCGACGTGTCCTAAACCATTTGTTGGATAATCCATCTTTCCCACACTGATATGAAATGACAGACATATTTTTAGAACCAGGCTTTCAAGCAAGATATTTTTCAAATAAGTTGCCATCTAGCCCACTGCTTTCCCCAATAAATAAACCCTCACTATATCACTTAGTTTCTTATTTTATTCATACTCCAACCCCAACTGTGTGTGGGTGATAGTTGTGACTATGGACCTCTTGGGGTACCCCTGCTGTCACCTCCTCAGGAGAAGACAGGCCAGAGAACAAGCAGTCTGAGTTGTTGATCTCAGAAGTCATGTCTGGCAGTGCAGTGCCCTGAGGACTGGCATAATGTGTTTCAGGATGGCTCATCCACACTATGAATTTCTTCATGCATGAATTAAGGCTAAGCAATATGTTCAGAGAGATGGTGGAGAAATCTGCATTCCCAATAGTGAGTGTAGCCAGTGATGTCAGATACTTGTCATGACATTACATCTCAAGGACAGCTGCCCAATTTTCTTCTGAAAGCTCTTGAGCAGTATTGATTTCATTGAGATAACTGGAAATTTTCATCCACTCACAAGACAACAATTGAGGTATAGTGTGTCGACAAAAGAGAATGACTGGGAGGGAGGGCACCAAGTTTCCTAGTCCTAACCTGATGCATGTAGTTAGCGGGTATTCAGGGGACCAACTCAATTTATTTGATTCTCAGTTTTCTTCATCATCTATAGAAGGTAGTTAGAATATACAATGTCTTAGCTTCCAACTAGATAAAAGACCATGATTCTATAACAATATGGTTCCTGTATTTGTTCATTTAAACTTATTTGCAGATAAATCGAGCCCTTGTTGTGTGCAAAGAATTCTTTTAGTCGCCAGTGAATAAGATACGGTTATGGTGGTAAGGAATTTGTGAAAGGAGTTTATTTGGAAGAGAGAAGTAGAACAGTTTAGTGTGACTCAACTTAGAACAAGCTACTCTCCCCATTCCAAACTGGAATACAGGCTCTGTGATGTACCATAATTCTATTCTAAGGCTGATTCTAATGATCCTGGTCAATGTTAAATGACTCCTCCAGGGTTTGTGTGGTAATAACACACTGAACGTAGGTGATAGTTCATAAATCCTTTTTGCAGTGAAGGTAGGTAGTGTTATTGTAGGTTTTTTTTTTTTTTTACAAGATCCTTACTTAAGACTAACTCCTGACAACATTTTGAATCTTAGCCTTAGTAGCTAGCCTAGAAGCAATCTAAACAATAGAGGTTTCATGATCCCAAACAGATGCTACCACTTCCTCTTTAAAATAGTATGACTCTTCGCTCTGGTTGTTTCTTTTTCTTAGCGTAAATTCTCATCCCAGTAATTCACAAATTCTATACAAAGGACATATGATTAAAACACTCAAACTTAATGCTTCAGAAGATGAGTTTTGACTAGGAGAAAGGAAGATGGAGGAAGAACCATTTCAGGCTAGGAATCTTCTTTTTACAAAAGTTCAAGATAAGAAAACGCCCAACATCCTGTTAGAGATGAGTGAGAAAGAAGGATTAGTTGAAAGCATGAAAGTAAGGAAGGAAGTAATGGAGCATCATGGGTAATGGAGACCGATGGAAGGTTGCCAAGCTGAGAGTGACAAGATAAAAGTAGAAATAAGGTATGATGAACTTAGTGGGAGGGTAGGACCTGAGGAAGAGCTTTTAAGCTCCCAATTTTTGGCACATATTGAGTGGAGGGTGGGCCATGACAAGAACTGACTCATGAGCATTTGGCATAGCAAATTTATAGGATTCAGCGCTAATCTCATTGGTCATTGTACACGGTCTCCATACTACACATTTATTTTTTCATAGGTCTAAAAATAATGTCTGCACATTGAATTTCTGTCCAGTAAGAACTGATAAGGCATTTAAGAAGGCCTAGCCTAAACCTTTTCAAAAAGTGAAAATAAGTCAGCAAAATTATGTCTATTCTAAAATATAATTCTTTCTATCCACTCCATAGTGTAATTGCCACTTGAGGCAACTTCCAACAAGAATTATAATTTAGGTGCTTTCTGTGATGACAGAAAGGTGAGTACCATGGTCTGCAGGGCAGTGCAATAAATATAATTCCAATAATCCACTGTACGTCTAAAGTCAGGGAATATTTCAATAGAATTGGTCTTATTTTATTGGGATGAATAAAATTAAAGGACACAATACCTGATAAAGGAGTAAAAAGCTTTTAGGCTCAGAAAAGGACCTAATGAGAGAAAGAATATATATGACAGTTTTTTTCCTTCAGTTTCTCAACTAAATTCCACTAGTGGACTTTTCCAAAAGATTTGGACCATACTTCCAAGTCAGATGTTATTAGAGATCATCATAATTTGAGTCTCTGTACTGGCTTACACCAAATTATCCACCCTTCCAGCCTAAAACCAATGTGTCTAAATGGTTTCATGGTGCTGTTTATGTGCAATAACCAACTCTTAAAATGAGAAGTCTGTTAGGAGCAAGGGTCCTCACTTCCAGCATGTGGCTTGCACAGTGAGAGAGTCCTTAAAAGTCTCGGCATGATGATGAACCCAGCGTATAGGAGTTCCACATTAAGTCATAATTGGCTTTGTGGTGGGAGAGTACATGTCAGTTGGTGAAATCAGGCAGAGGAGAGTAAGAGTTTCTTGTATTAACAACACAGCAACTGATCGCCCGCTTATTACTCAAAACAGTAGAACTGTAGGGAGGACTTTTCTAGTCCCAGAATAGAGGTGTGACCTTGCCCTGATGTCTTTATATGAGAAAACATCTACAGCAGATTTGATGGAGAATCTCAGGGAAGAACTGACCTGTTTCATCTGCCTGAACTATTTCACCAACCCAGTGACCACTGAGTGTGGGCACAGCTTTTGTCTGATGTGTCTCCTGAAGAGCTGGGAGGAATATAACACTACTTTGTCTTGTCCTGAGTGCTGGAGGACGTTGGAGACCCCTCATTTCCAGCCCAATGAGCGTTTGGGGAGGCTGGCTGGCATTGGCAAGCAACTCAGATCCCAGGTGCTGCAGAGTGAGGACGAGCAAGGCAGCTATGGGAAGATGCTGGCGGCCGCCAAGGTGTTCTCTGATGAGAAGCAGGGTGTAAACGCTTTCTCAACCCATTGCCATGGAATAAACAGGGTCTATGTCTCGAGTGAGGCTGAGGAGCATCACAGAGTAAGATTGTTTGCTCAATATAAATCTCAGAACACAAATCAGTTTCCATCACTTAACTCCCATAGTATTCTCTCAGTCATGGGTGCTGATCTCTTGGCACCAGACCACAAACAGCGTGGACCCTACTCCATCCTTTGTTTTAGAGTCCCAGCTATCTTCTTGTTATTTGTCCTCAAGTCACCTTCGCGACCTGGTGCTCTGTTCATTTGCCACAGAGAGTTTGTTTCCATTGCAGGAGAAGCTCCAGGAAATCCTAACTCTTTTGCGTAAAAAGAAGAAGGAAACTCAGATTATATTAACGCATGAGAAGGAGAGAGTGATATTGTGTAAGGTCAGTATCTGTCTTACTTTCGCATCTTGTATATGATTCCGTGAGGAGGACTAAAGGGATGTGTAGTGAAATATTAGGGAAAAAAGACACAATTTTCCAGTCCCAGCCTTACCATTTGCAGCATCCTTGCTTTGGGCTGCCTACCTCTGCCTGTCCACCTGGGAATCTCAGGACTCAGCTTAATTCCTCCATCCCTGGGCCAGCTTATTTTTTCCCTTCTTGGTGCACCTAGACGACTCCCTGGCTACCTCTATTTTGGCTCCGATTATAATTATTTAAAATATAAGTTATATCTATAGACATATCACATAGGATGGAAATCAATAAAAGAAAGGGCATCTCTCAAATGCTTTGGGGGAAAAAAGAGAGGGCAAATAAAAAAGAAGAAAAGAGGGAGGGAAATAAAAGCAAATAGTAGTTTGAATTAGTACGCCTGAATGAATGCTCCAGGTTAGTCACAGATTTGAATTTGAGTTTCCAGCAGAGCAGAGAACTAAATGTTTAATTAGATATTTAAAAAATATGTGTGTATCTGAGTCTCTCAATAGGTTTTGAGGTCTTATAAGGAAGTGTTTGTGATGTTCATTTCTACTCCTAGTATGTGACCCAATGCCTAACTTCATTGAATAAATGTTTGTTGACTAAATGAACATACCATTTTTCATAAATTTTGTCCTTTACTTTTTATCATGGTACTGATCACCACCTATCATATATTTTTTTGCTGTTTATTTTTGTTTTTTCCCTCTAGAATGACAGCCTCCTGGGTATAGACATTGTGGTTGTCTTTACTATTGTATCTGTAACACACTTTCTAAAATACCAAACTGTCCACCCAACTGGTTAGTAGAATATGTTATGTGTCAGGTTTCAAGAATTGTCACAGTGGAACTCTAGGACTTTGTAAGCATTAAAAATTGACATAGGTGTTTCTGTTAATAACTTTATGATGTCATTTGTGTGTGTGTGTGTGATGGCAGGAAGAGACAAAGACCTGTAAACAGGTTGTTGTGTCGGAATATGTAAAAATGCACCAGTTCCTGAAGGAGGAAGAGCATCTGCAGCTCCAGTTACTGGAAAAGGAGGAAAGAGGGAACATGAAGAAACTGAGGGACAATGAGATCCAACTGACCCAGCAACTCAGAAGCCTAAGCAAAATGATCCAACGGATAGAGTCTGTGTGTCAGAACCCCATTATAGAATCTTTTGAGGTAAGAATATTGGGAAAATTAATGGAAAAAATCATATAGTAATCTATAATATTTCAATTCATATGAAATACATTTTTCTTTATTTACTTGAAAAACTAAGTTCTGGTCTGAAAATAGTTTTCCTAAAGAATTAATATTCTCTACAGTATAAGTAAAGTCTTGAAGGGGCAAAGAAAAAAATATAGAGGAATATCTACCTACCCCAACCAAGCATGATGATGACTCCAATTTCTTCTGTGCCTATTTCTCTACAACCTCCGCTCTGTCGAGTATTTTAATGACCTATGACAGTTAGGTAATTTGCCTGTCAAATAGCTAATAGGTGTTTAAATCCAGATGTTCTGCATACTGAGCGCATACTCCGCACCATCTTTGCTCTCCTGCTACTGGGTTCTCTGGACCTCCTTATACATAAGCTCTGTGGGCCAATTCCAGCTCAGATCTCTTTCCTGGACTGGCTGTGCAGAATGCTGCTATTTAATTTAGTGCCTTCCCAACAACCCACTCCAACCACACACAGATTTAGTCTCGGCTCTCCACTCTGCTTATCCCTGACTCCCCAAAGCATTGGATAATGAAGCCAATAATTTGGCTCCATTGTCAGCAACAGGTTCCTTTGACAAAGTGATGATATGAGAAAAAAAAAAGGACAAAGTAGTCTCTAGTCATTGGGAGACATCTCATGTTCACTAGAACTCACCCCTAGAAGAAGTGGGGGATTTTTTCTACCATACGCTCACGCATTCAAGGTGTTCTAGAGCCATGGGAAGTGGATTCTGTGAAATTTGCAAAGGACTGTATCCATGATGGAGTCAGTCTTTGCTAGTGATCAAAGTGCACAAATACTAACCTTCTTTCTTTTATACCCTTAGGATGTGAGGGGCACACTGGAAAGGTAGGTTTCCATTCTGTGTTCACTTATATAAGATACAGGGATGTGATGCTGATGAAATAGGTTATCAGAGTGGGGATGAGAGTGTCCATGCCATTGGGACAAAATGAGCTGGACTCTCAAATTGGAGCAGGTCATGGGGTCTGTGAGGAGGACATAGAGTGACTGTCTCTGCTCTCTTGTAGGAGTGAGCCACTCTTGCTTCAGTGTCCAGAGGCCACCATCACAGAGCTGAGTCTGTGCCGCATCACTGGAATGAGGGAGATGCTAAGAAAATTCAGCAGTAAGTCCACCTGATTTGTTGCCTGATTTCCAGACTTAACTTCAGTATATATTAAGGGATGCAAAACTGAGCCTTTAGGCAGCTTCTTCTAACATAGAATATTCACCATCTGCGTGCCAGGTGCTCAGTGAAGGCATCTTAAGCCAGTACTAAACACCAGGGAAGGCTAGGGCCACAGATCATCTCTGTGCTTGACTGATGTTTGATCTGGCTTTGCTGTCTGTCTAGGGAGTCCTGGTCCCTCCTTTGTTTTTACTGTTCTATTCGGTCCATCCTATCCCCTTGCACATACACACACGTGCACACACACACATCTCCTCAGAGGTTTCTGCATTTCTACCTCTGTTCTTATTAGGATAAAAGCTGACTTAAACTCTTAAGTCCCAAGGAGGGAACATTCAAAGGACTATCCTTTTAGAATGCCCCAGATATTTAGGCCGGCTAACACCAAGAGTGATCAGTTTTAGTTTTCAACTTTCATCTTGTACACAATCTGACCTTCAGAGGAAGGGTAAATGGGCATTGGACTCAGCAGATACTTGATCAGTGCCTACCGTGTGCCTGGCACTGTGCTACTGAGCTCTGAGCTGACTTACAATGATTCATGAGACAGACTTGCCTTTGCTTTTGTAGAACTTTCAGTAAAATTGAAGAGACAGACAGTAATCACACAGATAATTAGTTATGATTGAGATTTGGCCTACAAGTGAAAGTATGAAATCGTATTATAGGGGCACATAATCTTGTCTGGAGAGTCAGCGAAAGTTGGAGGCCTCTTCTGTGACTTCCTCTCAGGAGGATGGGAGAGGAGGCGCCTCACTGGTTGACAGTGCGCTTCATCAAATGGTCACTGGTGCTTCCACCAATTCATATGATGCTGCAGTTAGCATGACATAAGAGAAAATGCTGACTAGGAATTGCTGTTCAAACACTCAGTCACTTTGTCATCTTGGTCCAGTTACCTAATCTATGAACCTCAGTTTTCTCTTTTATAAAAATGGAAAAAAATTAATAATGTTTGCCATGATTGAATGAGATAATGTACAGAAATGCTTGGCACCCAAGTAGGAATTGAATAAATGATTAACTGTGTATATTTCTCTCCCACCCAAACTGAAGAACCAGAATCAATCTTGGTGAAAGTGAATACAAATGACAAAAGTGTACGCTCAGGTGGATAAATAGCTCTGAGTCTTAAAACTGTCTTGTAAAGAGAAGAACTTCCATTCCATTTTCAGAGATTCCTCTCTCGCTCCCAGGCAGGCTAAATATCACTCTCCACATGACTCTTTTATGTTTCCTTTTAGAGGTTCCATGTTTTGTGAAACAGTGAAAGAAGAGCTCAGAACAAAACAAAAATCCCCACCTACTCCCCTAAATTATATTTTTAACAATAGGACTGAATACTAAGAACTTAATTTAAGTTCCACATATACAGGAGGGTTTTCAAGAATGCAAATGAAGATTCATTCTTTTCTTCTCTTGCAGCAGATATAACTCTGGATCCAGACACAGCCAATGCCTATCTTGTCCTATCTGAAGATCTGAAAAGTGTGAGACATGGAGGAACCCGACAGCTGTTACCCGACAACCCGGAAAGATTCGACAAGTCTGCAACTGTGTTGGGGGCTCAGATCTTCACATGTGGGAGACATTATTGGGAGGTGGAAGTGGGAAACAAGACTGAATGGGAAGTGGGCATCTGCAAGGACTCAGTGAGCAGAAAAGGCAATCTCCCAAAGCCAGCTGGCGACCTCTTCTCACTTATAGGCTTAAAAATTGGAGATGATTATAGTCTTTGGGTCTCATCACCTTTAAAAGGTCAACATATCAGAGAGCCTGTGCACAAAATTGGTGTTTTCTTGGACTATGAATCTGGACATATAGCATTCTACAATGTGATGGACGAATCCCTCATCTACAGCTTCCCTTCAGCCTCTTTCCAAGAGGCTCTCAGGCCTATCTTTTCCCCTTGCCTCCCAAATGAAGGGACGAACACAGGCCCTCTTACCATCTGCTCACTGAATAGCCATGTCTGAGGGAGATGTCCCCAAGCCTTCACTGAGGATGAGGTCTGAGACCAACAGATGACTATTAATTAAGATGATTAATGCATTGACAGTATTAACATCAGGTGATCTGAAAAAAAAGCACCCCCCAAAGAGTTTCCATTAACTTGAGCCAGCAATCAACAGCCATATTGAACAATCAACTTCTAACACCCAGAGGAGAAAGCTGATCATATTCTCTGTCTTCAACCAAATTTATTATCTAGATTGCCCCATGTATGTGCTGGTCACTAAAAACATAGTGATAGGACCAGCCCCTGTTATCCTGAAACCCACTGTTATAAGCCAGTTTTATAAATATATGTCATTTTTTCAAGTGTATTTATTTATTCGACTCTAGAAAACTCTACTGTCTGAATGTGTTTGTCCTCTGTGCAGAGCTCTGCACACTGGGGCCATCCGAACTCCTCCAGGGGGCTGGAGGCAAGGGGTTCTCCCTTCCAGGGTTGGTGAGAGGGACTCATGACTCAGTCGTCTCTGAAAAGTCACTTTTCTCCCCATCCCACGGGGTCAGGAGTATTTGTACTCAGGAAGGCTTATGTGTTTGGAACACTGAAAAAATACGTGTAAATGTCATCGTATCATTCATGTTACCATAACCATGAGAGGCTGTAACCTTCTGTTGTTTGTTACTATGTTCAAAGATGACAGAGCAAAATCTCTATTCAATAAATGTATCAAGGCTGGGGGTGCCAAGTGACTTTGACTTTTTTTTTTGAGGAAGCTTAGCCCTGAGCTAACATCTGCCGCCAATCCTCCTCTTTTTGCTGAGGAAGACTGGCCCTGAGCTCACACCCATGCCATCTTCTTCTACTTTGTATGTGGGAGGCCTGCCACAGCATGGCTTGCCAAGTGGTGCATAGGTCTGCACACGGGATCCACACCGGCGAACCCTGGGCCACCGAAGCAGAACATGTGAACTTAACTGTTACACCACAAGGCTGGCCGCATTGATTGACTTTCATATAAGATTATTTTCTGGGCTTTTGCTATTTGCCATGAGCAGAAGGCTTTCAGTCCCTGACAGTCCAAATCAAGTCCACTCTCCTCTCAGCATGCCAGGGTTTGTGGAGAAGGGCGTGGTGTCTGAGTGGACCGTCTTTTGTCTGGTCTTGGATGACCTTCTGTTGGAGGTCTGCACTCCTGCTCCTCATTCTTGTGCTCTGTCCCTGAAGGATTTTTTAAATTTTATTGTCTTCCTTCTTGCTCACATTGCGGAATGTCACCAGTCACAGAGGTTAGTTCCTTACCTCCTCTTCCCACTCAGATAAGTCAGTATTAGGGTTTTCAGTTTCAGACAAGAAAACTCATAGGATTTAACCCATCCATGATGACACAATCATTAAGAAAAAGTTTATCATAGATTTTTGTTTGTAAATTAGAGACTGAGTTTGGGGAAAATTGACAATTTAACCTGTTAATCAGCACAGAAAACCATAGAAGGAGATCAGTAAGTAATTGGGTTTATTTTAGGGTCGGTGTTCACCCTTCTCTTTAATCTAGACCTCTTTTGTCTTTCACCCTTATACATTTTAATCTTGTGCCCTCAAAGGCAAGGGAGCAGATAGGAAGTAGACTTTGGATCCCAGATAATGCCCCCTTCTGTTCTTTGTGCTCCCTATTTGTATTTTCACCCTGCCATCATGTACACTTAGAATCAAAAAACTGTAGAGGAGGAGAACCAATCTCGTTCTCTTTAGATAATTTGTAGCTCTGTTTCCCATTTTTTATTTAATTTAATTTTTTGATTTATCACCTCAAAAAGATAAAACCCAAATCATAAACAGCAAACATCAAACATATTTGGAATATATCTCCCTCAATTATAAAAAAAATATTGAATTTTTTTATTTTGGTAAATTAATATAAAAGTAATACATTTTAATTTTATGCACATTGCATTTAATTGTTGTGTAATCTAGGCGACAGCTTCTTTTATTTTTCCTTTGTCCCAAAGAGGTTGATGCTGTCAAGGGAACCAGCCTATTTCTTTCCTCTGGCAAAGGCATCCTGAGTAGATTTTGGCTGCACCATTTTCTACACTGGACTTGTCACTAATTGGATGTGTGGGGAAGACTTTTTTTTTAAATTCTTAAATTTATTTTTCTTTCTTCTCCCCAAAGCCCCTTGGTACATAGTTGTATATTTTTAGTTGTGGATCCTTCTAGTTGTGGCATGTTGGACACCACCTCAGCATGGCTTGATGAGTGGTGCTAGGTCCGTGCCCAGGACCTGAACCAGTGAAACCCTGGGCCACCGAAGCAGAGGACATGAACTTAACCACTCTGCCGTGGGGCTGGCCCTGGCTATGTGGGGAAGATTAAATCTATACTATTAATCTATACTATTTTTACTCTTCTGAGTTTGCATAAACAACCATGAAAAATTTGCACGAAAATTTTCACCCAAAGTTTCTAAATATAAATTCCAATCCAAGTAGGTGTGGTGGTGAGGATGGGAGCAACAGCGACTGGCATGAGAAACTGAGAGGCGCGTTCCCTTGCTCGGTAAACTCATCCCCTTGCCGTGTTCAAGGGCCTGGATCTCTCTGCCTCAGCTTTTGAACATTTGACAAAGCCATCTCCTCCAATGGGAATGGTGGCCCACATGGAACCTACCACCATTACTCAAGTGGTCCCTTTTTCCCTCCCCATTAACTCCTTCTCTCCTTCCCAAATCTTTGTCTTCCACCCTTTCGTGAGTGGACGACTTCTCCAGAAGGCAGCAAGTCACAAGTAGTCTCTTGTAGTGGACCTTACCAAAATGGAATCCAGCCTCACAGCCATTTCCTTCTCTACCTCTCCACACTAGAGGAGAGGGGATATGTCTAATCCTGAGGGTAGAGGACATCAAGAGTGATCTTCCACACAGGAGTGCAGCTTCATTACTTTGTTTGTAAATTTTCTTTGTCCTAAAATACCTTCAAAATAAAATATACATATCTTGCCCTGAACTCTGATTTACCAATCAAACTCCTTTAACGTTTCAGATGAGATCTTTATCTACCGTCCTGCTCTAATTATCACCACGCATGCGCATGCCCTGCCCCACCCTGCCCCCCACAATGTCATAACTTTGACCCAATATACGTGAAGAGTATGGGTCCCTTATCTTACTTTGGATAACGTTACAAGGCCCTCTGATGCTGATTTAACTCAAGAACATGCCCAGTCTATCTTCCCTAGTCTTGAATTTCTCCGTGCGTATGTACTATGGATGAGTAGCAACAGAATAATAGTAGGCCACAGTAGGAAAATAGAAGAATGCTAAAATGTTCAAGGAATAAAAGAAAAGTTGCATATAATCTCACTATACAGAGATAACCAATACTTATATTATGGAGTGCATCTTTCTAGTTTTTTTCTATGTAAATATATAAACAAAATGAAAATTAATTACCTTAATATTATATTGTGAACTTCCTTATTATTATTATTTCTTAAAAATATGATTTTTTCATCCCTAAATATATAAGCATGTATCTTCTAAGAATTAGCACATTTTGTTAAATGACATTTATCATATCAAAAATTTACATTCAATAAATACTATTTAATAAATAGTCCATATTAAAAATTTCCCAATTAGCCTTGTAATGTTCTTTATAGCTGATTTTAGTCTTTAAGCATTCAGGAATAATATAGGATCATGTGTTAAATGTAATTGTCTTGAAAAATATGATTTTTAAAGGGAGAAATACTTCATTGTATGAGTATCCCATATTTATTAATAATTTATTATTAATCATTCCCCTACTGTGGGGCATTTAGATTGTTTCCCATTTGTAGCTATTATAAATGACACTGGGATGGACGCACATGTACATAAACCTTTGGGTGTATTTCTAATCATTCCCCAAGTATATCTCCTGCTGGCTGGGAAGCCACCTGCTGATCCTGTGGGCATGTGTTGGTGGGTTGTCATCCCCTTACAAAAGCTTTATGTGCACTACAGGTAATCCAAAAGGTTTTACTCACTGCCATTTCCACACTGAAGATGCAGACACACAGCTTTGAGACAAGTGAAAGAATATGCTTTCCTCTGCCCTATGGTCTTGCCAGAAGCACTGCATTTATTCCAAGAAAACCAATCCTGGGAGGAAGTGAGGAGAAGTGCTTGGGCTTTGAAACTAGACAGTCCTTGGTCTGAACACTGAACTTTACCACCAAGGAACTGTTTCAGCCTCCCCAAGTTATTGTAACTCTTAGAGCCTTAGTTTCCTTTCCTCAAAAATGTGGGAAATACCTACTTGTGATGACTACACAAGAACACAGAAAAACAATTAGTCTACAACGCCCGATGAATTTTCGTTAGGTCTCCCTTCCTCGCCTCCCACATGGAGACTCCATTTTGTAATTTGTCAGAAAGGAGGCAGAAAAGCCACAGAATGCTCATGTGGACAATGGAAAACATTGGCACCAAAGTCTCTGAAATATTTCCAAGGTAGGTGTTACCATTTTAGGGGGAAAAGCATTAACATGAAATTCAGTTGAAGAAAAAGAAAATCTCTATGGATCACTTTCTCATCTTTCATGGAAGTGCTTTTGATCTTCACCCTTGTGAGCATCTCATTACCTAATTAAAAAAATAAGCTCGTGGGGCCAGACCGGTGGCACAGTGGTTAAGTTCACACATTCCACTTTGGCAGCCTGGGGTTTGCTGGTTCAGATCCCTAGGGTGGACCTAGGTACCACTTGTCAGTCGTGCTGCAGCAGGCGTCCCACATATAAAGAAGAGGAATATGGCACAGATGTTAGCTCAGGGCCAGTCTTCCTCAGCAAAAAGAGGAGGATAGGGGGCAGATGTTAGCTCAAGGCTAATCTTCCTCAAAAAAGAAAAATAAACAGATAAAAGGAAATCTCTTAGTGAAAATAAAAACACTACACACATTTAAAAATAAATAAGTATAATAAATGGGAAATAAATGAAAATAAAAGCCATTCTAAAGTGGTCATCTCGTGTTCATTCTTCCAGTCTTAGCAAGGTCACATCTTGGCTCCGGGCTTCTAGGACATGGTGTGAACTTTTCTGGTCATTAGCTTTGCTACTTGAAGTGCTATACCCAGAGGGGTGGGCCATGTAGCCTTATTCAACCATTGGGCTGAACTCAATGGGTGCTCCAGCAGATTACAGATGCCTCAGATATTGATTCCATCAGCCATGGGATGCGGCTTGAGATGGTCTCCATCAGGTTTGGAAACTCTTCCTCCTCTTCCAGCCTTATAGAAACATGTTAGATGTGTGCCACAACATGAGAAAAATTGGAAAACACTGCCCCCTCGCCCCACCATGGGAGATCTATCTATAATATGTATATGATACGTTGCTCACTTAACTGGGATGTTCTGTTATAGCTTTCTCATCGACAGCTGGCAGCACAGAACCAGGTTTTGTGAGGCCTGAAGCTTATACAAATGAGGGAATCCTCTTGAGGAAAAATAATAAGAAATTTCAAATGAAAAATTGAGGTCCAGGGTCTTAGAGGATCTCAGACCAATCAGGGGCCTGAAGGTAAAGTTTAACTAGTTGCATGGTACATCTGCCTCTGGGGGTGCCGGATGCAAGATGAAGTGCAAAGGGAGTAAGTCAGAGCTCCCGGGTTCGAATCTTGGCTCCTGCGCTTACTGACCGTACAGCCCTGGGCAAGGTCATTCATCTCCCCGGACCTCACTTCCTTCCTCAGTACAGCGCGCTGGAAGATAGCATCTGCCTCACAGCGGGGTTGCTGTAGCAAATGCCATACACTTGCACTTAGAATACTACCTAATTCAGGAATAGCTACTCAATAGACATTAGTTACTAGTCGTTCCTTACTAAGCATCATCTACATTAGCCCGACTCTGTCTGCAGTTTTGAATACTGCCTGCTGTGGCTTCGTTTCTCATGTTTCTGACCATGTACTTCTAACTGAGTTCAGAATATTGCCTTCTCTTACTCATCGCTACCTTCACAGTCCTGGTTTCCATCCCTGATGAAAACTCTTCCTCTAGTTTTGCGATGACCTCAAAGCATATTGCTGGTCCTTTTGAGTGCTTAATCCTAACTCTGGCTCCTTATCTCTTAGGATATTTTCCTAAAAATTCTTGAGCATTTCAAAACTTGCCTGTGATTTGACTCATTCACTCTCTTCCAGTTCGTGATTCAAATAGTAAACTCTTTTGAATTATAAGTCACAATGTTCTGAGCTGGTGTTTCTTTCTTGGTTGTGTTTTTAACAGTGATGATGGATCCACAGTTCTTGCTTCAAAAGGAGACTTCCTCCACCAGTTTTGTTTGATTCCCTTTTGGTGAAGAACAGCCTCTCTTCACAGAGTGTCTGAGCCTCCTGCCCTCCATCCAGACCGGGAAGAAGCGTCCAGCTTGCTCAGGAGAGGAAGATTATCCACCAGGTGAGGAGTGTGAGCATGGGGTGTGTGTGTGTGCTTGTGTACAGTGCATTCATGGTGTGTGTAGTATGTGGTGTATAGTGTATGTGTGTGTGTATAGTGAGTTTGTGGTATGCGTATATGTGGTATGTAGTGTGGTGTGTGTGTGCATGCGGTGTGAATATGTGGTGTGTGTGTATAGTTTGTGTGTGATATGTGGTATGTGGTGTGTGTATGTGGTATATGTGTGGTGTGTGTATAATGTGTTTGTCATGTGTATGTGTATATATGTGGTGGGGTGTGTGTGTATTTGGTGTGTATATGTGGTGTGTGTGTATAGTGTGTGTGTAATATGTGTTATGTGGTGTGTTATGTATGTGGTGTGGTGTGTGTGTATGTATGTAGTGTGTATATGTGGTGTGTGTATAGTGTGTATGTGATGTGTGGTATGTGGTGTGTGTGTGTGATATGTGTGTGGTGTGTGTGTCGTGTGTATGTGATAAGTGTTGTATGCATATGGTATGTGAGGCTGTGTGTGTATAGTGTGTTTGCAATGTGTATGTGGTGTGTGTATGTGGGGGTGTGTGTGGCATATGGTATGTGGTGGGTGGTGGGTGTGGTATGTGTGTGTGTGTGTGGAGAGGCGGGTGTGGTGTAGGAAGAGTCCTGGGGGAGCTTAATTTCTCTTCAGAGTCTCTTCTTCTCAGCTCCCTTTCTTGACGCATCACACTGTGCCCCTTCCAGTTGCCCCTCTACCTTCCCTCAATTCTCCTGGTCTTCCAATTCTCGTTTCTCAGAAACGAAAAGCTGGCTTCGTAAACCTGCTTCAAGAAGAGACTCTCCTTAGGGGTCTCTTGGACCCTTTGTTTCTGCATCTGGGGAGGCAAATGGCGCTGGGGTAAAGGATGCCCGGGAAGGGCGGCGGCCACCCACGGAGCAGGACCCGACTGATGCTCGGTCGTGTGATCCCCACACGCGTCTGTTTTCCTGCAGAAGAAGCCAGGAGACCGTCTCGGGGCTAATTCCGGGGCTTTCATGTCGCTTTTACATACATCCTAATTGCATCCTAATTATTTTATAACTAGTCCTATTGTATTCATGAGCCTCATTCAAAAGTCAGTTCTAAGCAATATAAACATTAAGCATCACACTATACAATACACAATACTCTAGGTTTTTTAAAAATCGTTTTATCTTGTTTGTTTTTTGGGCTCTGGACATCATCTTAGGAAATAATATAAGATTTCTCCTTTATTCGTTTTGCATACATCTAAAGAACTGTTACACTCAGTTAAAATTTTATTAGACATTTTAAAGAGTAAGTGCTAAAAGTGTTGTCTCTTTCGAGATGCTGGAAATGTTCTGCGCTCATCTGATTACATCTCATGTTCAGTTTGTGAAAATACATTGAACTGGAAATTTATACGTTCAATTTCCTTATGCAAATTGTCCTTCAGTAGAAACTCCTAAAAGAGTGGCTGCCTCTTATTGCAGGTTGGGTCCCTGTGAAGCAGGAACAGACACTGAGTGGGAGCTTAGCTTACGGGTCATTTATTTTATAGGGAATGCCCTCGAGACCAAGATCTTCCTTCCTTCTTTGCTTCCTTCCTTTCCTCTTTCCTTTCTTCTCTCCCTCCCTCTTTCTCTCTCTTCTTTCTTTCTTTCCTTTTTCCTTTCTTTGTATTAAAACCATGCTTTATATTTTCTAAGTGGTTAAATGAAATGTTTCTATGCGTTATCTTGTACAAAGATCCTTGTAAAAAGGATCTTTTTTGTTCTTTTTCTTTTCTTTTTAATTTTGTCATGGTAAGAACACAGCAGGAGATCTACTGTCTTAATAGACTTGTAAGTGTGAGTACCATATTGTTAGCCACAGGCACAACACTGTACGGCATCTCTAGAACTTAATCATCTTGCATAACGGAAACTTTATACTTGGTTTCTCCCTCTCCCCAGCCCATGCAACCACCATGCTATTCTCTGCTTCTATGAATTTGACTAATACTTTTTTTTTTTCGGTGAGGAAGATTGGCCCTTAGCTAACATCTGTTGCCAATTCTCCTCTTTTTGCTTGAGGAAGATTGTCACTGAGCTAACATCTGTGCCAATCTTCCTCTATTTTTTGTATGTGGGATGCCACCACAGCATGGCTTGATAAGCGGTGTGTATGTCTGTGCCTGGGATCCAAACCCATGAACCCCGGGCTGCCAAAGCAGAGTGTGCAAAATTAACCACTATGCCATCAGGCTGGTCCCTGACCAAGGCTTTTGTAATGGAGGGGAAGGAAGCAGGATTTCACAGAGGGAGAAGTCTAGCTGAGATGCAAGCCCAATGACAGGCTGCATTGGCCATGCACAGGGGGAGCTCTGGAGCTAAAACTGCCCTTCAGGCTGGAGTGGATTGGAATCCGGACATAGATGGCCCAGACTTCTATGTTCTGCCACTGATGTGTCACTGCATGTGGGTTCCTCTAGGCAATGTGGCTCTCTGCCTCTGAGGCATCGCCTTAAGGGTCTCACAGCTGTAGCTTATCTGCCCCCAGTACTCCCAGCAATGAAGGCAACAAACCTTCATTGCTGGGGGACCCAGGAGATGCATCAAAATGCCCATCACAAGGCTGGAGACCAGGACTTGAGTTGGGAAGGGATGGAACAGACTTCTGTTAGCCTTTCATCTTAAAGTTTTATACTATTTAATTTTAAGAAGCTCATGTGGATGTATCCATTTAATTAAATGAAGAAGTGCTAGACATGTCCACACACCAGCATCATTCTTTTTTATTTCTTTTTTTGGAAGAAGATTAGCCCTGAGCTGACATCTGCTGCCATTCCTCCTCTTTTTTTTTTTTTTTTTTTTTCTGAGGAAAACGGGCCCTGGGATAAGACCCATGCCCATCTTCCTCTACTTTCTATGTGGGACGCCTGCCACAGCATGGCTTGCCAAGCGGTGCCATGTCCGCACCCAGGATCCGAACCAGCAAACCCCAGGGCACCAAAGAAGAATGTGCTCCCTTACCCACTGCACCACTGGGCCAGCCCCCATTCTTTTAATATTATATACAGCATGTGATTCTTCTGCCCACAGAAGTTAAAATTGGGCTTCGTCATCTGAATTGAAACCAAGTGTTCATGTGTATGTCACTTTATTTCCATGTGAGTCTTCCACAAAATGCCTTCCCTGGATTTTACTTTTGTCTTATTTTATTCAAGATTTGCCTCACTTACTACTTTTTACTTTGATTGATTTCTATTTAGGAATTTTCGTCTCATTCAGGACATTAGCTTTTGTTTAATCGATGGACTGACTGTTCTTCATTGCGTACTTTTGATCAACTTCCTCAAATTAATTTTTCCCATGGTTATCCTCTACTAGAGAAGAGAATTCAGAATGGAAACAAGTTAGAGTGAGAGGAAGAAGCTTGAAAGGTATGGCAGCCATGGGAATGCGCCTCTAAGACCTCCGGTTACAAGGAGTGTGATTGACTAAGGGCCCAGCTGCTGAACTTTGAAACCTATCACAGCATCTGTGCATGAACCATGCTTCACACAGACTGCACCTGAGTATGACCCAGAATGGCAGAGACACCAGTGTGGACCCATTCCTGAGACTGAGACATACAGGACTCCTCCGATGGTGACTATGGCTTGTGAGTTCCTTGGCAGCTTGCCAAAGCAGTCATCCCACCTTCCATCCAAACTTCTCTCCCTTTCTCCTTCACTTGGGGTGCAGCCTTAGTCAGCTGTCTCCCTGTTTCCTTTACAAGGAATTGTGTGCTGATCCCATAGGACTGGGACTGGCTCAAGAGGATTCTGCACATCTCTTCTCAACTCGGGGTTCAGGGACACCATGTTGATAGCTTGAAATGGGCTAAAGCTGGAGTAGTTACATCAAACAATCTACAATCCAGTTTCTAGGTGAGGGGATGAAGCACACAGAGCTTGAGTCACTTGACCAGGTACAAAGAGCCAACAAGTAGTAGAGATAGGATTTGAACTCAGGCTGTCTGGCTCCAAGTCTGCGATTTTGAACCATTGTCTTAGTTGCAGAATAAAATATATCCTTCTCATACTGAATGTACAAAGCTGTACTTATTAACTCTTTAGGAAGTGGACAAGCAATTTGATTTTTTTTCTTACTAGCTCCTATTGGGAAGAAGCTAAGAATAAGTCTTTAAAAAGCACAAGCTATGGAAGACACGTGATCTACTCAATAGTGCCTCAATATTCTGCTGCTAGAAGTCAGATTCCATTTTATGTACCTCTTCTCATCTTTTCCACGTTTACCTATTACTTTACAGACAATATCTTGGTTCCGTGTTTGGGTCCAGATTCTTGTCATTTCTCTGGAAGCTTGGTCCTCGGGGGACTGTCCCCTCGCTTTCTACTGCAACGGCTGATCATCAAAGCTTAGAGCTTGGATAAGCAAGCCCATGGAGGTGTGCTGAGCTGCTACTTTGAAGCGTCTTTGGTGTGTTTATGAAATCAAGGCAAACAGAACACCTGTGACTTGAGGCACTTTCTATGCAGATGTATTTTCTCTCTAATAAGATTGTAGTCTCTTGGATAGTGCATCCCGGATGGACAATAATTTCTCACATTTATTAAACATCTATTTTAGGCCAGGTATTGTGCAAAATATTTACTCTAAAGAAGTTGCTCAGTGCCACACATCTGTCAAGAGGAAGACTTAGACTTTACCGAGGTCCACTAACTCCAGAGGATCTTTGTTTTACCCACTGGGCTGTGTTATTCTTCAACAGAACTTAGTTAGGTCAAGGAGCTGGTTTGTTTCATCAAGCGTTTGAGTTTGAAGGAAATTGTGGTACGTAAATGTGGAAAGAACAGTGAATTCCTCGGCTTTTAGAGATAAAAAATTAGTCCTAATGACAGGTTGGGGCTTGAGATGGGACTTTTCCAGTGACTGTCAGATACATTCGAATGGAAGTTGTAAGACAGCATCAATTTATTCTAGGAAGGACTGAAGATCAAGAAGAGAATAGAGTCAAGCATTGAGCTTTAGAAGAAGTCCTCAGTTTAGCTTAGAGAAGCAGCAGACCAGGAGGGTGGAAGACTATTAAATAAAGGTCTGTTGAAAAAGCTTTGAATCAGGACTGTGGTCATCGAAATACTGGAGACTACTGTACTATTTTATTTTATCAAGTCCATTCATAAAGAATTTCTAAGAAAAAAAGTTACAGGGGTCAGTCCCATGGTCGAGGGTTAAGTTTGCATGCTCCGTTTCAGCAGCCCAGGGTTTCCCTGGTTTGGATCCTGGGCGCAGACATGACACCGCTCATCAGGCCATGTTGAGGCAGCGTCCCACATAGCACAACCAGAAGGACCTACAACTAGAATATACAACTATGTACTGGGGCAGCTTTGGGGAGAAGAAGAAAGAAAAAAAGAAGAAGATTAGCAACAGATGTTAGCTTATGTGACAATCTTTAAAAAAAAGTAAATAAAAAAATTAAAATAAAGGGCTGTTTACAGCAGAAAAAAAATTACAGGTAAGAAGGAATCAGATGTTATAATAGACTATGTTTTTTTCCTTCCCATATCTGAGTTTTCTTCTCCTCTTTCTCCATTCTGCATTTGGTTGACCAACACAGGTGAAAATTTCATTTACTTTTTTGGGGCACAAAGTGTAAGATCTTGAAATGACTGCAAAATTTAGTCTTAAAACAGAGGATCACTATTGTAAAATCTCATGTTCTTAGTTAAAATTTTATTTACTTTTTGGGGAGACAAAAATGAAAAATCTTAAGATGATAGCACAATTTAGTCATAAAACAGAGGATCGGCATAGTAAAATCTAATGTTCCTGGTACCACAGGAAACTACCAAAATTTCAAACCAAGCATCAATACTCTGGATCCTGAAATAACCAATAGTTTTCTCAGTATGGCTGAGGATTTGCTGACTGGCAGATGGAGATGTCCATCAGCGTGTTCCTGACAATTTGGTATAATTGGGTAGAGTGTCAACATCTTGGATAGCAGATGCTTACTTTTAGAATATTAATAAAAGGTAGTGGAGCGAGGCCAACTGATTAGGAAGTGGGGCATCATAAGAAATCAGTCAATAAAAAGAATAATCCCCAGAGTTTATACATATTTATCATTTTATTACCCTTTAAAAAGGTGTTTTTAAAAAGAGACTCAGGATTATTTTTGCCTTTTCCTTCTACTGAAATCTACATGCGGACAGTTTTGAGGCCTGTTACTCCAGTATTTTACTTAAGAGAAAAAAACCACTGTTTGAGAAAGTTGGTAGTTAAGAAACCTACTACTAAATAACTAGAAACAAAGGAAAGGAAAACAATTTTGTCAATTTGGGCCAGTGCTGACCAGCTAATTGTTTTGTATGCTAATTAAGTTTCAATCAGAGGAAAAGAAATCAATGAGCTGAAAGGGCATCTTGTTTAAACTAAGAAACCTACTCAAAAGTTTGCGGACAAATTTTCTCTTTTTAAAAGAAACAATGAAACCTCATTAAGTATAACAAAGATACATCAAAATCCTGTGGATTAAATAGCAGAGAATTTTACCTTTCTCTCACGTAACAGTCCTTGATGATTAAGTAGTCTCTGCTCCGCAGAGTCATGCAGGAACTGAGGCTAGCAGAGTGTTTCTGCCACCTGCATACATGGCTTCCCCGTCAGTTTTAGTCAGGACCATTTCAAGCTAGTGGGAGTAAGTGGGGTAAGGAGAAGTTGAAGTCCAGGGCTAAAGATGTCTCTTTAACCATGTGACACAGAGGCTTCACCTCTGTGTTCATCTCAGATTCCACTAGTCATCTGCTCACACGTATCTACAAGGGATGTTGGGAATCATGTGTAGCCAAATGCTCAGAGAGAACACATCTGGGGTCAACCAGCAGTTTCTTCAGCAGTTGTACTAAAATTTCACTTTACACTTCCTGGGTGACAGAAATACTTTGAAAATCATTCAGGTTTTCCATTCCCCATCACCCTTGGGCTAACTATGTTTTGGAATCAAGATTTTTGCTTTATAGAAAAGTAATAAATTACATGGACTCTAGGTTGTGTAACAGCCCAGTGGGTTTGAGGCCGCACCCCTTAAGAAAATCAATTAATATTTCCATAGTGAAATGTCAGATTATTGATACTAAGTGAGATAAAGAAAGACTAAAAATATCCTCCTGGCAGCACGGGGCAGATTTTGCCTCCAAATAAATTTATGCCAAACTTAGGAAAATGCTTTTAGCTTTGCATCTTGAAACTGTGGATAAGGACTTGTGGAAGTGAATTAACAATAAGACCATGTAATTTAAGTATGATTAAATAATTTAAAAGCAAAATTTTTAAAGCAACGATGATGGCATGAGGTCAAATAATTCTTCAGTTCTATTCTTTAAAATTATAGTTTCTTATATATACATCTATTTTTGTGACAACTGCAACTAAAATAATGACAGAATGGCTTAGAAGTCTAGGAATAAATAGCTAAAACAGGTTCCACGCCCAGAAGCAAGTCTAAGGATGCTGGAAGTGATGAGAGGGAAGAAGAGAGGATGGAGGGTGGGAGGTAGGGGGAAGTCTCTGTACTCCCTGGGCAAAATTGCTCAAAGTGGCTCCTTTAAAAAAGTGAGGCAATTGACACTGTGGTTGTTAAGATGATGAAGGAAAGCATGATTGCAAGAGAAGGTGGTCAATGAATGACGCTAAAAGTACCATTTTCCTCTCATCCGGGACAGACTCTTCCCCTAGCTTGACCCCAGCATCTCTCCCCTTTCCGTTGGAACCAGACTAGGCATCCGCCTTCAAGCACTGCCCTGAGCTTTCCTTCTCCCCCTCTTTTTCACATAAAAACCTCACAACCGGATGCAATTTCATTTGCGTTTGCTAACTGTCCCTTAGTGTGCTCATTTTCTTCTTTGCAGTCAACCTTATGCAGGATGTAGAAACTACCACTTCTTGTTTATTCTCAAGAAAAACTGGTTCAGACACAGGAGTCTCATGCAACAGGTGCTTGTGGCTGATCAGTGGAAGAAATGCAAATTTGATACTCTCCTCTGAACGCTCTCAACTTCTCTCAGGGTACTATGACCGAGAAGTGAGGGTTGGGAAATCTCTATGTGAGGAACAATACCACTGAGGAAGTTGTCAGTCTTTTCTAATGAGGACTAGTAGCTGGATTGAGCTTGTCCTTCACACATATTTGTAATGTCTATGTGAAAGTCCTATCAAAGAAGGTAATTAAAATAAATAGACTTTATTTTTAGAGCAGTTTTAGAGTCACAGCAAAATTGAGTGGAAAGTACGGAGATTTCCCATATACCCTATGCCCCCCACACGAACAGCTTCCCTGACCCTCAACATCCCCCACCAGAGTGGTACATTTCTTACAACTGATGAACCTACATTGACACATTACTGTGACCCAAAGTTCATAGTTGACATTAGGGTTCACTCTTGGTGTTGTGCATTCTATAGGTTTGAACAAACAAATAACGACATGGGGCCCCATTTTAGTCCTGTAAAGAATAGTTTCACTGCCCTAAAAATCCTCTGGGCTTTGCTTATTCGTCTCTCCCTCCCTAAACTCTAGCAACCACTGATCTTTTTACTGTCTCTATAGTTTTGCCTTTTCCAGGATGTCATATATTTGAAATCACACCATATGTAGCTGAAGTCTTTTAGATCAAGAATTCAGTGGGACTTTCATTTATGCCTTGATAGACTGCTTCCTTACATTTTCTCCTGCATCTGTGTGAGACATCTTTACTCTCCTCCGTTTGCCTGTAACTTAGGGAATGACTCCCCGTTCTCACCATCTGTGCAGTAATACCCAAAGATGCCTGACAACTGAAAACAGCTTAGGTTTAATAGCTTGGTAGGCGACTAACCTTTGGCATATCTCCCTTAGGAAGATCTGATCAGAACACTCACATCAGAATATAGTCAGTTTTGCTATAATGCTTGCTTCAAAAATGCAAATTTGTTCCAAAACAATTGAGATATCAGAGAATAACTTGAGCGTAACAGGGATTCATGTTTGCTTATGCATGATTTCATCCACAAGAAACACTAGGTGAACATAGAAACTGTACTCAGTTGAACCTAGCCACCCAGGAATGCACAAAGCGTGTGTACTCACACACACGCACACACATATCTCAAACACCTGCCAGCTACCTCAATTCACTCCATGTGTGTGAGTCACACCGCTCACACCGGCATCACACCTCTCGTCTGATTTCTCTCTTTTTCTTTGCCTCCTGATTGCCCTCCTTTCACCACTTCACAATAACTCACAAGTTGCGATCCTTCTGACGTCCATGTCTACAAGCAAACTTCAGGTCTTTTTCAAGGTAAAAAGTCATATTTATTGTAGATTTTATGTATTTCCTAACCATTTAACAAGGGGAAAATTGTACTTCTCCATATATTACTGTCCTATTTTTTTTAAATGAGTCACTGAGAAAGTTTTTAAGTGTTATGCTCATAAACCCATAAGCTATGTGGTTTTTATTGCACAATTTTGCATACTGCGGTGATTTTGGGGAACACATATGTACCACTCCCGCAGAACTGACTGCACGTAATGGGATGTTAAAGTGGAACTCCTTTTCTTTAGGATTCCACTGAGTGTCAAGATCATCTGTGTGCCAACCTCCTCATTTTTCCTTGGGTTAAATTTGCAAAGGAGTTGGAAAAAAGTAGCTTTTTCATTGACTCTTGTTTTAGGTGGGCCAGCATTTAAAGTTGAAGCAGCAAGAGGAGGTTTACGTGGAAATTGGAGGCTTTCTCTGGAGAGAGTAATCTGTGTGTTTGGGACCCTACATCCCCCCTCTATGGGAGAAGGATGGAGCTTACTTTCGCTTTACCTCCTGCCTGGTAAGGGGGCCTTCAGGTCTCTGAGACAACTGACTGTGATTCTATAGACAAAGTCTACAGCCTGGCTGGAGTGGCCTGAAATACAGTGGTCAACACTCAGTTTTGTGTATCCTGCCATGACTGCATGAAATAACCATTCAGTAGGGTGTCATTGGACGTGAGAAACAGTGGAGGTGGTGGCCCAGGGGAGCTGTGGACAAGATCTAAGGACATAAGCAGAGGTCAGAAGGGAGAGAAGATACTACTCTCCTGGGTTTGAAGATGGAGGAAGGGCCACAAGCCAAAGGATGTAGGTGGCCTCTAGAGGCTGGAAAAGGCAAGGAAGCAGATTCTTCCCTAGACCTTCCAGAAGAAACATAGGCCTGCTTACACTTTGATTTTAACCTTGGAAAAGGATTTCAGATCTCCATAACTGTGAGATAATAAATTTGTGTTGCTTTAAGCCACTACATTTGTGGTAATTTGTTACAGCAGCAAAAGAAAACGAATACATGTTAAGGGTCTAGGCAGAAGGGAGGGTGGAGGAGAGGGAAGACCTTCAACTCTTGACAGCAAGAATGACAATCACATTTGTCCACTGAGTGTCAATTTAGCTCTAGGGGCTGGGAGAAACCTCACTCAGGACTTGGAAGTGCTGAGATCATCTGGTAGTGCCATAGCCAATGGAACAGCAGACTCAGTCCAGGCAAACACACCCTACTGACTCTATTGATGACGTATTCTGGTTGCTATTGGCAAAATACCTTTTGTTTGTGAGTAAAATGATGCTGTTTACAAGCAAAGTTGAAAGCATAACAGATTTTCAATAAACTCCTTAGGGCTCATTAGAATAGGGATCAATTTTATGCACTCTCGTTTGGATAGCATCCTTCTATGACTAGAGGGCGGATCCTGAGTGGTCCATTGTGCTAGGAATAGGGAGAGGTGCTCAGAGTAGTTGTGTGCAAAACGATTTTAGAGTTGTTCAAGCCGAGTAGAAGCACAGGCTGAGAGACCTCACGGGCTTCCTGCATCTTTGTGCTGAGATGGAATCAGTGAGCAAAAGTTAGAAAAGTTTTCTTCTCTTCCTCTGTCTCCTTCTTTTTCTTCATTCTCTCTCTCTTTTTCTCACCTCACTCTGCATTTAGATTTCATTGATCTAAACAGAAATATGGCTTATCTTCTATGTATGCTGACCATTTTTCTCCCTACCTCTTCACTTTTGTATCACCTTTCTTTACGGGACACAGTATGGAAGTCAGGTGAAGCTGGGCTGGGCTCCAAGTCCTTAACTTTCTTTCTGGCATACTGAATATAAAACAAATGTTGCTTTTTGTCTGGTCCTTCTTTCTTAATCCATATCATAGTGATGGGCACACAGTGGAAGTATAGAATACAGTCTCAGAGAATCCTGCTGTAAGTTCAAGCCAAGAAGATACATGGACACCAATTAGTCATACAATGTGAAGATCAATGACATCCGTGGTCTAGGTGGTCCAAGAGAGAAAGGGCTCCAGAAAAACCTAATGTGACTGTATTCAACTAGGAAAAGGGAAATAATATTATTGTATGAAACAATATTATTATGTACCAGGTATTGATTAAAATGCAAGGTACTTGCAAATATTTCACTTCTTTACTATATTTACAGGCACATCGTGGTGTAGGTTTAATTGTCAGACAGCACAATCTTAGCATTTGGTATAATTTAGGCTCTTAATAAATGTGAGGAATTTGAAATCAGAATGGGGTTTGAATCTTTACTTTTCTTCTTAGAAAGTTTTTGACCTCAGACAATTTTCTTAACATTTTCAAGACTCATTTATTAAAGCAAGCTTTTTTTGAGTACCTACATTGGGCCCACCACTGAGGAATAACAGATAAAAAACAGAATCCCTGCCCTATAGAGAAAACCATCAGCTTTTAGTTTCCTCAAGTGTCAAAATTTGGATAGTAGTATCCATCTTACAGTGTGTTGTGAGGATTAAATGAGATAAAGCTTTAAGAGAGTGCTTCACATTTAGAAGAAACCCAATAAATGTTAATTTCTTTCCTTCCCTACTGGCAGCCTAGTGGGAAGGAGATTTTTCACCTGGGAAATCTTTATTTGTGTTTCTCAAATAATACTAACACTGCCTTGGGGGTGACTGGCTTTGAATAACAACTATGGAAACAATATTAGAGTGCAGGTAACTCTCTAGACGGGTGAAAATTATAGTGAGATTTTGGTCAGTCTCCAATATTGGAAAATAATCTTGTTATAAGAATGACTAGTGTATACAATTTTATTATGTGGTTGGATGTACTGGAAGATAACGCTTTCTTCATTGACAGGGACAAGTGGGAAATAGATGAGACTTTTTAATCAAATTAACAAAAGTATATATTAATTCTCTTGGATTTCTAAGAAAGCCAATGTAGTAGCTATCATAAGGTAAGACATGACAGAAAAGAGTGAAATATCCCTTAGTACAATAATACCATTGTCAACAAAAATCTCTGGAATACAAGAATTCAGTTAGGAAAGCTTTATTGTTCATACAGTTTGCAAACCAGCCAGATGTGGCCTCCAGCAGCAAACTGAAAGGATGCTCCAGGAGAACAAAGCAAGGCGGCAATCTTTATAAAAAAAGTTCCCACACAGGTTCCCACTCTAGTCGCTTATGCAAATGATGGATACAAGTTTGCTTAGTCCTGATTGGTTGGTGCGGATCACAGTTTTATTGGTTAGGCCCAGGTGCCTGTTAGAGACTTTTGTAAAATCAAGAACTTTGCCAGAGTCAAAAGCTTAAGAGCGGATTCTGTGGTTTTTTCCGAGAACAGAGCCTGTAACTGCATCCTGGTACAGTCATGGCAGCTTGACGCCATTTTGTTTTTAGGTCCCAGTTAGCTACACAGAGTCCATCTTGTTCTCAGGGGTCTTTTTTATTTAATTTTATTCCACACTGTGAGTATTGATTCACAAAAGGTAGGATTAAAGTTCTTACTAACAGGAAGACTATTCTTTCCTCATATAAAACTAGACTGTTTTTGCCAAGAAAATAAAAGCTTGCCTGAGAGGTGTACTTTCTTCCTAGGTGTATTTGTGAGGAAGCCTCCCCAGCCCTCATAATGGAGAGTTGAATGAGAGGAAGGGGGACTGCTGTTGATGCTACCAGCCAAAGGCCACCAAGAACACTCTGTAGTCAGCCAAGGTGAGGTCATTGGTACTGGTGACAACAAAGAGACCACACTATGGGGAACCATGGGGCACCTCAGGAAGAGAGTGTCAGAGGGGCTTGCTATGGAGTTTGGGCTGTGTTAGGTGATTTGGGGTGCAGAATGAATGAAATCTGGTTTTTCTCTGATGCTGTCAGAAATGGTGGAAATTCTATGATAAAGAATCTTAACTCTTATCTAGAGGGCAGGAGGAACGAAGCAGACCTTTTAAACTGAAGTTTGCAAAGAAGTGGCCATTCATGTTAGCCCAGTGAAGGAGATGTTTAGACATTATTGTGGTTTGCACAGTGTTCTTGCTTTTAATCTGTGCTCAAACACGTTTATGGAATGGTCCTGTGTTTGTCTCCCTCCATCACAGTCACTGAGTGGGCTTGTCTGACGTTGGTGTTCTGTGAAATTGTTTATGTTCAACAGAACACCAGGCCGAGCTGTGAGTGCCAGGCTGGCTCTGGGCTAACAGCTGTCAAGAGCTGCTTTGTTCTTTCTGTCTCATCCGCTCTCACTCATGTGTGCCTCTTCCCTCCCAGCCAGTAGGAAGGGGCAGTGGCAGACCCAACAGAAGGAGCCATTAGCTGTTGGCATCTGGAACAGGCCTAAGGCTTTTTAGTTTGCAAGACACGAGAAAGAGAGAGTCTGTTAATAGGGGGAAGGGAGGCTGGGGAGATGGGGATTGAAACAGGGAGGTTAGAGAGAAAAAGAGAGAGGTTGGAGAGAGAGACAGAGCAGGGAGAGACCGAAGGTCTGTGGAGACACTTTCCGAGTCTATAAGGTTTCTTCTCCTGTTATGTGCAAGAAAATGTAGGTTACATGGGACTTACCCATGGGAGTGCTCTTTTGAAATCCACCGAAGCTAATAGTGAAGACCTTTGTGCACCTCTGTTGGAATTTGGTTTATGTTTTGCTTTGGCAAAGCAGGAGGTACTTGGAGAAAGGGCCGAAAGCTCATCTTCAATCTCTTTCATGAATTACATTTGCATCAGCTCTCTAACGACACAGCCCCTCACCCGTACTGTCTTAAATCTCCCATTAATCGCTATGCAGGTGCCACAGGCAGCCAACAAGTTAAAGAGATGAAGGCATTATTCCAGGAGCAGGAGAACATGCTCTCTGTATGTGCAAAAACGGATCGAAACTCCAGCACAGACAAATGAACTAAGAGTAGTTAAGATTGAAAAGCAGGGGCTGGCCCTGTGGCCGAGTGGTTAAGTTTGTGTGCTCTGCTTCGGAGGCCCAGAGCTTCGCCGGTTCGGATCTTGGGCGCAGACATGGCACCGCTCATCAGGTCATGCTGAGGTGGCTTCCCACATGCCACAACTAGAAGGACCCACAACTAAAAATACACAACTATGTACCAGGGGGTTTTGGGGAGAAAAAGGGAAAATAAAATCTTAAAAAAAAAAAATTGAAAAGCAACATTTTCACAATGAGCTGTATCCTGCTGTCCTGGGTTCCCTTAGAGCAATATGACGAAGTTTTCTGTAGAAGGCTTTGATAAGAATTGTCTCTTGAATAAAAAAATATATTTGTTAATGAGGAGTTATCTAATTAATATATTTAAACTTTAAACATTTTTCATGCTTTGATTTGGTCACCCAACAATTATTTTTAGAGCAATTTTTTTGAGATACTCCTGTAGTGGAGAGCATCAAAAACACGTTTGGTGGTGCACAAGAGTTGTACCAGTGGAGGTCAGGAAGGAAGCTGGAATTCCATACAGGAACTGACTTCAGTCAAAGGGTGCTATGTGCCCCCTCTCCAAACCCTGTCACGGCTACAAATCTACCAGGAGTGCTGATAACACAGAGAGAAAAGAACTGCGAGGGACTCTGCAGACTAGAGAGCTCAGATGAGAAAAGGCAAGGACAACAGCAGCTTCGCCAGGGCTCATGGCACATTGAAAGGAAGCACAGCCTTGCGTGGAAATGACTGACATAATAATGACAGAAAGCTCAGGCTTTGAGCAAGTCTGTAAGCAAACATTAAAATTCACAGGGATTAGAAATTATCCTGAAGGACGAGGTGGATGACCCTGGCAGGTGAAGTGGGAGAAGAGCAGTGTGGGACAGATCGCTGGATCCAGGCCAGGCATAACTGAGACTGTCCCTTGTAATCACATTTTTGGAGAAAATTGTATATTGGAACTTGATTATCTTCCTATGTAGGTAAAAAATTATTTTTGCAAATAAGATCACAAAATAAACAGTATATTATTTTCACTATAGATTAATAATGACTTTGGTTATTCTCTAGAAATCCTTTGTCAACATCAAAAATCCACTAGGTTCTATTTTTCAAATATCATAGAACAAAGAAAGGAGACTTACCCCCACTACTTTATGAAATGCAATCTTGAAAAGTCATTCTGTTTGGGTGAATTAGATGTGAAACATTTTTTTTTCAGATTGAGAATTTTGTTTGCGTTTAAACTGTGAGACCAAGCTGAAGACAAAAACAATATGCCTCAATACATCTTAAAATTATTATTAAATCTAGGACCAGAATGACCTTCAGAACATTTATTTTAAATTTTGTTTAAATGTGTTTATTTGTAATATATAATGCAAGTGAGTTGTTCAAACTTCAAGTACAAGAAGATATATAATGACAAGTAAACATTCTAGACTCCTTTTTTTGGCACTGTGATGAGCCAGGGAGCTGGAACCTTCCAGCTCCAAAACAGGGAAATCAAATGAGGTCAGGAACAAAGACAGCTGGAGTTCAGGGCAGTGCCTGAAGGTAGCAGGTACGATGAGACAGATCTTTGCCCTCCAGTAGGGGAAGGGAGAGCAGTACAAAGTCTCTGCTCCTTTTAGGATGGGAAGTTGGGTTAGAAATCCCTTTCATAGAACCAGAGGAAATCAGAAAGGACCATTCTATCTCAGCATTGGTTCGGGTGGAACTTAAAAAAATATCCTCTTGCCAGCTCTCACCTGGATCTGGAGTCTGAATTTCTACCACTTTGATGGTCTTAAATCTGCAAGCAGAGAATTTTAATTGAAAGTGCATAGAGTCTATAGTGGACCCAGGTAATTAAGAGAAGCAAATGTCAATACTCCTCAGAGGAATAAATCCACAAACCAGGCCTGAGAGTCACCTCTCAGGGAGAGTGGCAACTACCATGAACTAAAAACAGAAGCCATAAAATATGTGAGAAGGAGTCGTCGTGAGGAGCTGCCAACAGAGACAGACCTGCAAAGACATTAGATATTGGAATTAGTGAATACAGAATATAAAATGGTTATGCTGACTATGTTTAAATGAATAAAAGCAGAAATAAAAATATGAGTAAGGAAGCAGAGATTTCCAAAGATTATCAGATAGTTTAGGGAAAAAAATACTAGAAATAAAAACTAAAATAATTGAAGTGATAAAAAAATCAATGGAAAGTTTACAACAGCAGAATAGATCACAATGAGGAAAGAATTAGTAAACTAGATTACTTATCTCTGAAAAGTTATATAGAATATAAGACAAAGAAATCAACATATTGAAAATAGGAAGGGTTAAAAGACAGGGAGGAAATCCAACATAAATCTAACCAAAGTATGAAAGGGAGGTTTTAGAAAAAAACGTTAGAAAGAAAATATTTAAAGAAATGATGGCTGATAATTTTTTCAGAATTAATGAAAGACACAAAACCTTTAATTCAGGAATCATAATACATTCTAAGAAGGATAAATAAGAACAAATCAATTGTAGGACACTTATAGTGCAACAGCAGAACACCAAAAACAATAAAAGATCATGCAAGAACAGACATTTCGCCAAAGATGGCAAGTAAGCATATGAAGAGATGATCAACATCATATGTCATCAGGGGATAGTAAACTAAAACAATAATGAAATACCACTTCATACCTAATAGAATGGCTAATATCTAAAACATTGACAACACCAAATGTGGCAAGGACGTGGAGCAACAGGAACTCTCGTTCATTGCTGGTGGGAATGCAAAATGGTACAGCCACTTTGGAAGACAGTTTGGCTGTTTCTTAGAAAACTCTACATACTCCTTCCATACTATTAAGCAATCGTGCTCCTGATGTTTACCCAAATGAGCTGAAAAATCATCTTCACACAAAAACCTGCATACAAATATTTACAGCAACTTTGCTCATAATCGTCAAAACTTGGAAGCAACCAAGATGTCATTCAATAGGTGAGCAGATAAAGAAACCAGTACCTCCATACAATGGAGTATTATTCAATGCTAAAAAGATATGAGCAATAATACCACAAAAAGAACCTTAAATGCATATTGCCAGGTGAAAGAAGCCAATCTGAAAAGGCTACATGTTGTATGAGTCCAACTATATGACATTCTGGAAAAGGCAAAACTGGAGAGAGTGAAAAGATCTGTGGTTGCCAAGGGTTAGGGGAAGGAAGGAAGGGAACAAGAGGGCAGTGAAGCTAACCTGTATGATTCTGTGGTGGTGGATACATGTCATTACACATTTGTCAAACCCCATAGAATGTACAACACAAAGAATGAACTCTGATGTAAACTATGGACTTTAGTTCATAACAATGTATCATTATTGGCTCATTGAATGTCAGAAATGTACCACATTAATGTAACACGTTAATAACAGGGAAACTGGAATTGGTGGTGGTAGTTGTGGGGATATATGAGAATTCTCTGTACTTTCTGCTCAATTTTTCTGTAAACCTAAAACTGCTCTAAGAAATAAAATAGTAATAATAGTAAGGCCTGAAAGCAGCTAGTCAAAAAGACAGATTACCTGCAAAGGAACAACAATTACACTCTTAGCTGGCGTCAAGAGTAGCAATGAAGATGGTAAACAATAGAATTGTATTTTCAAAGTGTTTAGAGAATATAACTATAAATTTTAAATTGCGTACATTGTGAAACTCAAGAACAAGCAAGAAAAAAAGCTATTTTTTCAAACATACAAAAAATGTGGGGGGTTGGCCCTGTGGCCGAGTGGTTGGGTTTGTGCACTCTGCTGCAGGTGGCCCAGTGTTTCGTTGGTTCAAATCCTTGGTGCGGACATAGCACTGCTCATCAAGCCACGCTGAGGGGGCATCCCACATCCCACAACTAGAAGGGCTCACAACAAAGAATATGCAACTATGTACTTGGGGGCTTTGGGGAGAAAAAGGAAAAAAATAAAATCTTAAAAAAAAAAAAATGTGAGTGTTTACTACCAAAAAACACCTCTGGCTAAAGTTTTGCCTGAAGTCCACACTTAAGGAAAAAAGAAAGACTATCTAGAGTGAAGATCTGACACTCAAGAAAGAATGACATTGGAAAAGAAACTAAAAACATGTGGGTAAATTGTAACAAATATTGATTGGATGAACAATAACAAAAATGTCTCACAAGTAGGGTTAAAAATACAGGGAAAGCTAAAATATAGGGCAAAAATAGTCAACCAGGAGGGGGCTGATGGGGTTAAATCATTCTCAGTTGCTTTCGTGTGAAGGAGTTCGAGTGTGAGGTGGCTGCTACTGTGCATGGCTCTTGGAGTTGTGTGACAGAGTGGTCCTGAGGTGGAGTGAGGCATAAAGTTTTTGTATTAAAAATTTCGGAAGTAACCATGAAAAGGATAAAGTGCCTATCTTCTAAACCAGTAGAGGGAAAAAAAGTAGAATGAGAGAAAACAATTATTTCAGAACAAGGAAAGAAGGAAGAGAGAAGACATATAGAAAAATTAACACAAATAGAAAATGAGAATGCAGTGGTATAGATGGATAAAAAATATATCAAGGCTAATAATTATTGTAAATTAATTGAACCCTTCCAATAAAGAATCAACTTGTAACCCTAGATAATAAAACAAATTCAACTCTGTACAGGAAACACTTAAAACGTAAGGATAATAGAAAGATGAAAGCAAAGGAACTGAAAAGACACATTGTGCAAATGTTAAGCAAGGAAATGCAAATAGTTATAATTAATAGCAACAAAATGTTTTCCATGAAAAAAGCATTATAAGAGGAAAGAGAGTCACTCATAGGTTCAATTTACCAAGAAGTTATAGTAATTCTAAATATGTACATAACTAATATAATAGCTTGAAAATATATAGAACAAAAATTGATATAACTACAAGGAGATATTGAAAAATCCATCTTCAGAATGACAGACTTTAGCATACTTGCTCTGTAACTGATAGATTAAGCAGGAAAAGAAATATCAGTAAGAGTAGAGAAACTTTGAAGAAAAAACCCCCAATATTTATGTGATGGCTATGCATAGATCCCTATAATAGCAATTGAAACACACTGACTATTTTTCTCCGAAAAGCACATAGATTATTTGTACATATTGACGCATGTTTGGCCATAAAGCAAGTATCAATACATTAAAAAATATCAGTATCACAGAGACCACATTTTTGACTAGGATGCAATTAAGTTAGAAGTTGGTAACAAAACATTGTGAAAAAATTCCATGCATTGGGGCTATTTTTTAAAAAGTATACTTCTAAGTAATTAATAAATCTATTTATTATCATATTGCAAGTTAGAAAATACTTAGAACCAAAAGAAAAGAATGGCACACATTAAAATCTGAAGCCTTTAGCTAAAGTGGTGCCTAGAGGAAAATTTATAATTGTAAATCCACATGTTAGAAAAGAAGGAGATTTGAAAATCAAGGAGATGAGAATGCAACTTCATGCCTGCATGCAAACGTAGACATCTGCCTAGACTTCCTGGCCCACCCTTGGGGAGATTCTCCATTCAGAAGCAGCAAGGAAGTACTCACCAAACTGCTCTCTTCTTCTGGTCACTCATAACTCGCTCTTCTTCAGTGCTTGTTTTCTCACATGTTATGTGAGAATTCACGCTCCTGCTGCCACCCAGCTCCCTCCTCATTGTAAGTATTCTGTTGTTTTCAATGGAAAGTTCAAAGAACTAATCCTTGACAACTTCGTGAGGACATTTTTGCTCGTTCTTTTTGCTTCTCTTCCATCCTTTGATTTCACATTCGTACATCCAACAGAAGTTGTAGCATTTGGTTTTAAAGCAAATCAATCTCATGATGTGACTACGATGTTATTGCCACTGCAGTGGATTCCTTGCCTGAATATAACTGCCAACAAACCAATGACTTGAGCAATGTAAACATCACATTCTTGCCAAAATTTCCCAAGAATTCGGCGGTACCCTTAGGAGAGCCTAGTCTTGGATTAAGAGGTCTCCAATTGACCTGAAAGGAGTCATCAAGCATTTGACTGTGGGCGATCTCCCAGTGGACTGAAACAGAAGAGACATTCTACTTAATATAGCTCTTCCAGTACAGTGAGGCTCATAGAACAATCTTTCCCAAACTAACGCCAAATTCCCACCCAATTAAGACAAATCTGAATGCTTCTAAAGAAAGCTTCGAGAAGGAAAATCAGCCAATTATTCTCTGGACACTTGCAGCTTCTCAGACCAAGGGAAGAGCCACGTGCTGGAATGCGTTCTTGATATTCCAGAGAAATATTTGAAATGACAAAAATTAACAAGCCTCTAGCAAAATTGATTAGAAAAAATGTCATAAATAAAGATTGAACAGAGATTTTACAGGGAAAAGGATAAAATAAATAACAATAAAATAAATTTTAAAACAGATTAAATGGACTAAAAAATATATAACTTATAAATCTGACTTAAGAGGATATAAGAAACTTGGGTTGTTTTATAGTCATTAAAGACATTTAATCAGTAATGAAAAATTTCTGTTAAAAAAAGGGTGAGAACCAGAATTCTAATTTCTGTCTCATATAAAATCATCCAGACAGTAGAAAGAGGGAATTCTCCCTAATAAAGTCCAAGTACCAAATCTAAAAATGAGGATCTTTTCATGTACATATATGTAAATATTCTATACACAATATTAGCAAACAAACCCAGCAGAATATTAGAAAGTTCATTCATCATGACCATTAGGGGTTTATTCCAATAATGCAATGGTGTTTTAATACCAGAAAATTGATTAATGCAGTTAATCACGCTAAGAAATCAAAGAAGAAAAAGCATATGATCATTTCAGTAGAAACAAAATAAGGCATTTGGTAAAATTCATAATTAGGCATGCTAAAATTCTTAGCAAATTAGAAGTGAAGAGAACTTCTCTAACCTGACAAAAATCTGCCTATTTAAAACCTAAAGCAAAAATCATTCTCTGTGGTGAACCGCTGTAGAACGATCCACTTTAAATCATGGCAAGGCAAGATTTCCTGCTGGTATAGTTCCTAGTTCACATTGTAAGAAAAATCTAAGCCAGCATAGGAATAATGATTGTAATGAAAGAAACAAAGTTTGTCAGTATTCACAAAGGATGCAATTTTTTACATACAAACTTGTCCACATATGCACACGTCGACAAAAGTTCTTATAAATTAATACAACAGGATAGTTCAAGAAAGATACTGGATATCGATGCTAAAATCAATTGCCTTTCTATACATTAGCAATAAAGATTTAGAAAATGTAATTTTTAAATGATATTCACAAGAGCAACAACAAATCTGTGTGTGTGTGTGTAATTATACACAGAAACACTGTATCAAGGGATAAATCTAACAAAAGCTGTACAAGATCTCTATGAAGAGAATTAAAATTTTTATTGAAATACATTGGAGGAAACTTAAATAATGAAGATGACACTATGTTCCTGGATAGGGGGACTTTATATCATAAACATATCAATTCTCTTCCAATTGGTCTATAACATCAAAACAATTCCAATAAAAATCCAACAGAATTTATAAGGAAATGGAAAAAATTAGTTTAAAATTTACATCGAAGCACAAAGAGCCAAGAATTGATGAAACTATTCAAGTGGAATGAGGTAGGAAGATCCTCTATCAGATATCAAGATGCATTATAATCTATAGAAATAAGGCAACAGTATTGTCACAGAGACACATAGATAAATAAAAAGAATTTGATAGTTTAGAAACAGTACAGTGAAGCTGTGGATAATTGATAAATGATGAGGTGGCACTGTACATTAGTGGAGAAAATGGGTGCTATTCCATAATCAACTCTCTTCCTCTCTTCCATCTATCTATCTATCTATCTAACTATACACCTACTTGTGTGTGTATAAACTTTGCATGCACTAATGGTTTAAATGTGAGAGGAAAACTTGAAAACCTGGAAGAAAATATAGAATAATTTCATATGGCCTTAATATAGGGAAGGATTTCTTAAATAACATGTATGAAGTACAAACCATGAAAGAGAAGCTTGACAAATTTGACTCCATTAAAGTTATGGACTTCTTTTCATCAAAAGAAATAAGAAAGAAAAGAAAAATACAATCCACATACTGGGAGAAGATTATTTTTTGCTATACATAAAATTGAAAAAAGCGTACTATCCAAAACAAGTGAAACATTTTCAAAATTAGTAAACCAATAAAAATAGGAAAAATGTAAAAAAATTTCACAGTAGAGGAAATAAAAAATGGACAAAAAATACAAAAATATTTCACAGAAGATGAAATAGAACTATCTATAATAAATATATATTTTTATGAAATACATAAATGAAATAAATATATTTTTATTTTATGTGAAAATATATAAAAGTATATATATTTTCATTTATAAAAAGATGCTCAACTTCATATCAACCAGTGAAAGGTAAATTAATATTCAATGAAATATAATGATATGCTCAATACATTGATAAATATTCAAAGTATGACAATAGCAAATTTTGGCAAGATATAGAACAATGGAGGCACTGTGAAACTATTAAGAGTGAAAATTGGTCCAACAGTTTTGTATTATCTTGTAAATTGAACAGGAGCATGCTCAATCCTAGCATATGTGCTAGAGAAATGCTTGCCCATTTGTACAAATAATCATGTAGAAGAATGCTTTGTGGCAGCATTGTTAACAATAGTGAAAAAGAAAAAAAACCCTGCAAGCAACCCAAAAGTCTATTAGTGGAAAAATGGATAAAGAAATTGTGGCATATTCATGAACTGGACTTTACATAGCAGTGAAATTGAATAAATTTGAACTATGTATGTCAAAATGGTTCAATCCTAGAAAGCTAATAGACAAAGGAAGTGAGTTGCAGAAAGATACACAGTGTGATTCTATAATTCAAACTTCAACATATGTTAATGGAACTATAAAGAAGACAGGAGCAGAAGTGTGTGATGGACAGAAGCGGGCAGAGATCTGCAAAGTTAAACGTGACCTTCTATTTCTTAAGTTGGGTGATGAGATCATAGGTGTTTGCTTCTCTATTTTGTTTCATGAACATCTATCTATATGGTAATCTATATCCGTCACAAATGTTCTTTCGAGTGTATCAAATACTTCATAATAAAAACAAAATGTAATCTCCTACTCTCCCGAGTCTTGCTATCCCACAATTTCCCCTCCTCGTCTTGCATTTTAAAAGTAATGGGTAGATTTTGTTCTTTCATAGTACACAGAGCGCTGCCTCCTTATTTTAAATTGCTATTTTTAATAGAAGGTGTAGCCTTCTAGTACTTGAGCATAGTGTAATTTATCTAGTTTCCTTGGTGGACATGTGCTTTTTGTTTGTTTGTTTTTTTGGTGAGGAAGATTGGCTCTGAGCTAATGTCTGTTGCCAATCTCCCTCTTTTTGCTTGAGGAAGATTGTCACTGAGCTACCATCTGTGCCAGTCTTCCTCTATTTTGTATGTGCGATGCTGCCACAGCATGGCCTGATGAGCAATATGTATGTCTGCGACCTGAGAACTTCAGGCCGCTGAAGTGGAGTGCATGAACTTAATCACTACACCACTGGGCTGGCCCCAGACATGTGTTTTTTCCATTATGGGGAATCATTTTATACATTGGTAATTTTTCCTCTTTATTTTGTTTAATTTGAAGTTAAATGCATAGGTCTTAAGTATTGTGTTTGATGAGTTTTGACAAGTTCATACTCCCGTGTGATTCTCATCTAAAGAACATTTCCAACATCTAGAAAGTTCCCTTGTGTCCCTTCCCAGTCAGTACACATCAAAACCCCTCACCCTACCCTCCATATCAGGCATAACAGTTTTTGTGTTATGTTTTTTTTTCTCTCAGCATAGATTAGTTTCATCTGTTCTAGAATGTCATGTAAATGGAATCACATTGTATGAACCTGGTCTATAGCTTCTTTGAGCATGTTTTGATATTTATCCATGATGTTATGTATATGAGTAGCTTTTTGTTTGTTTATTTTTTTAACAGCTGAGTAGTATTCCACTGTACAAATATCTTCAATTTGTTCATCCTGTCTCCTATTTATGATTATTTGTCTGGCTTCTAGTTTTCAGCTATTACGAATAAAGTTCCATGAATATTTTCGTATGTCTTTTTGCATGTGTTTTATTTATTTTCCCCAAGTGAAAATACCTATGTGTGGAATTACTGAATCACAGAGTGGATAAAAGTTTAACTTTATACGAACTTTGGAATTGCTTTTAATGTTGTATTTTTTGACATTTCCACCACATCCTCATCAACACATGGTGTGGTCAATCTATTTCATCTCAGCCCTTCTTGTGGGTTTGTGGTAGTGTCTCATTTTTCTGTTAAGCTGTACTCTCCTAATGCCTAGTGATTTTTAGAACTTTTTCATATGCTTATTGGCCATTTGTGCATCTTCCTTTGTGAAACATTTTCCTAAATATTTAAGCCCATTTTGACTGTTGTGATTTTACTGAATTGTGAAAATCCTTTTTATATTCTGAATATAAGTCCTTTGTCATATAAATGCATTGGAAATATTACCTCCAAGGCTATGACTTGTCTACTATTGATGTTTTATATATTTTTTTTGATTAACAGAGGTTATTTTTTCTCTGTGCTTAGAAAATTCTAAGGTATCTTCAAAATTTTTCAAAAGTTATAAGTAAATCTAGCAAGATCATATATAAAAACAAAAACTAGATACTTAGGGACAAATTTAATAAATTGTGTGCAAAATCTCTACACAGAAAACTGTAAACATTACTGAGAAAAAAATCTAATCATTTATTTAGATCTTTCTTAATTAACCCGAGGTGGACCATAAACCTAAATGTAAACACTAAAGCTGTAAGGCTTCCAGAAGAAAATGTAGGAGAATATCTTTGTTACCTTGTGGTAGGGAAAGATTGAGTGCTTACACAGGACTCAGGAAGTGCTAATAATAAGAGTGGGAAAAAATAAAGAAAGTAGGCTTATCTGGTCTTTAAACAAATTAGTTCTTTTGAATAATAGCACATTAATATAATTCAAAATTAAAATGATGTATTCCTCCCAGCCTGCCAAGTTCCTTTTCCTGTAGGCAGCCAAGTCTCATAGTGGGTTCTGTATTTTTCCAAAAGCATTGAGAGGCTTTATATTTCCCAATCCTAAACCTACCTCAAATCCACCTTTTTCTCTGCACCTATTTCTTTCACTTAATACTGTATATCCTAGTGATTGTTCCACATCAGTACATAAAAGCTCCTTTAATTATTTTTTAGTTTCAAATGCACATATTTCAAAGATGCAAATGGTTCTACAAGGCTTAGTATATAAAACTGTAGTGTGTCTGTCATTTCTAGTTCTCACTCTTAAGAGACAACTGCTAAACTTTTGGTATTTGATTCCATCCTTCTAACGACTACACGACTTATTCTTGATATTTTTTACTCTTAGACCCAACCACTGGCTTCCCACTGGATAAAATTCATTCTCTCTCTCCACATTCCACATACACTTTCACATGTTCATACATTTTTCTATCAATTTACTTATATCATATTTATGAGATAAATATTCAGTATTTTAATTATGACTACGTACATATTATTCACAGTAGAGACACGTAGAATACTATAAATGTCTCAAAAAAAAAGCTGTCAACAATTTCTCCCATCCTTGTGTGCACACCTTGTGCCTCCAATCAAGAGATCAACTCTATTTCCCCTCCACTTCACTCTGGACCAACCCAATGACTAGATTTTTTCCAATAGAATGTGGCAGCACCAAGGCTGTCAGTTCAGAGCTTTGTGTCTAAGAGTTAGGGCTGCTCCCAAGTTCATTCACTTGGAGCCCTGAGTCATCATGTAAGAAGCCTATTTGCTGAGTAGAGAAGACCAGCCAGCCCCAGCTGTTCTGGGTGCCACTCCAGCTAAGGCACCAGATATGTGAGTAAAGTGTTCCCAAATGAAACTCCCTGTCTAATTTTCTTCCTATTACATTAAAATAATCAGCAATTCTTCCACTTTCATCTAAGACTGCAGAAATTTCTGACTTGCTCCTGCTCAATATAGTTGTCCATCACACTTGGCACATGGCTGTCATCCTGATGTTTCCATTTACTATCATCTCGATAATGCACTCAACCCTATTTTGTGTTCTTGCTCTTGGTTTGTGCATTCTTTCTTGATTTACTCCCTCATTTTGGTGGTGTACTTCCTTTAGTAGCATCCTGAAAAAGGATGCACTAGAAGAAATTTGCAGGGGCCTCGTATTTCTGAAAATATCTTTACCCTATTCTTAGGTTTGATTACTACTTTTACTGGGTGTAGAATTCTAGATTGGAAGTCATTTTCCCTTGAAATTTTTAAGGCATTCATTGTTTTCTAGCTTCTTGTGTTGCTGTTGAGAAGCCTAATGCCATCTCTGTAATCTTTTAGAATCTTCTCCTTGTCTCCAGGATTCAGAAATTTCATGAGGATATTCTCTAGTATGAGTCTATATTCATTCACTATGTTGAGTGTTCAATGTACTCTTTTGGTTTAGAACTCATGGTCTCCAGTTCTGGCAATTTTCTTAAATATATTTTTCATTTCCATTCCTCTTTTTTTTTGGTTCTCTTTTTCTTGTACTGAGAAGAAATTCTTTCTTGAACTGAACCTCTATTTTTTCTTTTAACTTTTATGTCTTATTTTGTACTTGTTATATTCTTGCTCTATTTTTTGGGAGATCTAAATTTTAGTTGCCAACAAATCCTCCTTTTAAATTTTTAATTTTCATCATATTTTCTTTTATTCTCTAAAAAAAATCTTCCTCCTCATTCTTTTTCCCCTTCTCCTCCTCTCCCTCCCTTTCCCTGTACCTTTCTTTTCTTCCTCTTTCTCTTGCTCCTCCTTCTTCTAATCCTATTTTTCTTTCAATGATACAATTTATTCTTTTATTTCTCTGTGGATATTAATGATAATGTTTTAGAGAGTCATATCTCCCCAAATCATCTCAATTTTATCCAAGTTACTTATTGTTTTCTTGTTTTTATTTTCTTTTCAATTGGACACTTTCTTCAGTCATCTAGATTCACTTGATCATCTGCTCACATTTAAGATCGGGGCATTAAAAAATGGATTCAGTGAGACTCCAGACTGTGGCCCTCCCCACAGGGTGATTTAGTTGAGTTGAATTGTTGGAGCATCACTTATGTCAGTCTCTAAGTTTTCTTTCTTAGGTAGGTCAGATTTTTCAGAGAAGTAGCTTCTGATCTGCTTGGAGGACAAAATTCTGGATATCAGCCTAACATTCTGCATGCTAAGTGGAGTAAGACAGCTGATAATGCGAAACTCTATAGTAGGGAAAATTTAACTTCCCATTTTAGGGAAGTAGATTTCTTTTTATTCAGTATGGTATCCCAGGCCTGAACTGGTGATCTTCTTTTTTACCTCTATATAGGAGACACCTCCACACTTCTGCTGGATGAGAAGGTGAGGTTATTGGTTAAACAGACTTTCAGATTCTTGGAAACAATCTCACATTTAATTCCACTTGCTGAGATATTTGGTGCCAAAAATTCCTGAGACTTTTGGGATTTCTGCAGTGCAAGTTGATTTACTTCTTGCCTTGTCCTACCTCTGATTTAGTATTTATCTCTTTTGGATTTGCTCAGTTAAATACCATTTGCACTTCTGCTTTCAGAATTTGGGTCTTTTTAATTTCCTCTTTAGATTTTTATTCTTGATTGGTTTTATCTTTTAAAAACTCCTTTTGTATCATTTTAGTGTCATTCTTGGAGGGATTACGTATTTAGATTACTGTTATAAAATTAAATCTTATTTTTTCACAGCTTCGTGAAACATTATGCTGTGAATATATGGGAATTTATTTATCCAATAACATATTAGTTTTTAAATATGTTGCTAGACATTTAAAAATTTGCCCAACTAAGTTAAGAAATATTATTGTAGTGTAGTTTCAATTTGCATTTATTTTTTCATGAAGACTGTTGAGAATACAATTGTCCCCCCTTATCCACAGATATTTACAAGACCCCCAGTGGATGCCTGAAACTATGGATAGCACCAAACCCATATACACCCTATATTTTTTCCTATACATACATATCCGTGATAAAGCTTAATTTATAAATTAGGCACAGTATGCGATTAATAACAACTAATAATAAAATAGAATAATTATAACAGTGTACTATAATAAAAGTTACTGTAGACCTTAGCAAACTCAGCATATAATTTTTTTTCTTTCCCTATTAAGTCAACAACTTTCAGCTTTTCACTTAAAGGAAGCACTTTACAGCTTGTCTTTGGCATATCCAGATTGCCAGCATCACTACTCTTGCACTTTGGGGCCACCATTAAGTAAAATAAGGTTTCCTTGAGCACAAGCTCTGTGATACTGCAACAGTTGATCTGATAACCCAGACAGTTACTAAGAGACTCACCGGTGGGTGGCGTATACAGTGTGAACACGCTGGACAAACAGATGATTCATGTCCCAGGTGGGATGGAGCAGGACAGTGAGAGATTTCATCACACTACTTAGAACACACACAATATAAAACTTATGAAATTGTTTATTTCTGGAATTTTCCATTTAATATTTTCAGACCACCACTCATAGCAGATGACTGAAACCACAGAAAGTAAAACCACAGATAAGGGGGCACATTCGTGTTCTTTTCTCATTTTTCCATTGAAATTGTCTTCTGAATTTTTGTATTATGTGTTACTAGAGGCAAATTTTTATTTTATTTTATTTTGTATTTTTTTCCCTTTTTCTCCCCAAAGCTCCCTGATACATAGTTGTATATTCTTTGTTGTGGGTCCTTCTAGTTGGGGCATGTGGGACGCTGCCTCAGCATGGCTTGATGAGCAGTGCCATGTCTGCACCCACGATTCAACCAACGAAACACTGGACCGCCTGCTGCGGAGTGCGAGAACTGAACCACTTGGCCACGGGGCCAACCCTGAGGCAAATTTTTTTATTCCAGTTTGTCATTGGTCTTGTGACTTTGCTTACATTTTGTGTTTGTGTATGTGCATTTCCCATGTAGAACTTTTTTTAAAGGTTTACTTTTAACTATTAAAAAATTGACATTTTTTGGAGAAGAAAATTATAATATTTGAAAAATTCATAATATTTTGACAGTCATCTTTGTCTCCCTATTAACAAAGTTTTCTAATATACACTCATAAGTCTGTAGTTTAATTTGTTCTGAAATGAAAATGTATTAACAAGTAATACAGTATTTTTATGAACGATAATAAATGCTATGCCACCCAACCCTTTTTTTCTGCTCCAGTCTCTCCTTGCTCTTCTCAAACTCCATCTACACACCTCTCAGTGTTTTCCCTCTTTCTACTTTTAAGTTCCCCTTAAAGATAGAGCTTTCCTAAAGCTCAAGAGGGACACTAGAGTGGAGATTTAGGTGGGGAAGTCATAATTTTAAATGCCCTGTTTGAAGGTAAAGCTAGGAAAGCAGGGAGAGAAAGCTAAGAGCATATTCCTAGAGAGCACCAATTCCCTGGAGGCATATGGAACAAGAGGGGCCCCATAGAGAGACTGAAAAGAAACGGTCAGAGAAACCAGAAAAAAAATCTGGCAAGATGATGTCATAGAAATTAAGAGGAAGAGAGTTTTTAGGAGAGTAGTCAAAAGAATTAAATATTTTAGAGATATTAAATAATAACAATAATAATAAAGATACATATTGGATTAAACTCTGTCGGTCTTTTTCAGAGAAAGTTTCATTGGGGTGGTGAAGGAAAATGTAGCTTTTTAATGGGGGATGAGTAGAGAATGGAAGAAGAAATGGATATAATAAATGAGAATTATTGCTGATCTTGGCTAGAGAAGGAAGGAAGACATTACTGTGGAGACAGTTTTCTTTTGATAGACTATGAGACATAACCATGTTCCCTACCAAGGAGATTCAGTAGATGGGTAAAACCCCAGAGAGGTTATATGTTCAGGCAGGTTTCCATTGTCATAGTTTCAACTGTCAACCTGATCTTACATTTTAACAGATTCTCACCAGAAGTTCTCATCCTGATTCATAAAATTCTACTAGCTACATCCACCAGAGACTCCCATCACTTCATATGCAACAGAGCCATGTTTAATTTTTTCACTTTCTCCTGTCTAAACCTTCCCTTACTTTCTCTTTCTCCATACTTAGCAGTGACATAAGTATATGCCCAAATGTACGTGATCTAGTTGGAGAATAAGCAAACAAACAAACGTGAATTAGTTCACTTCAAAGGATTCTACCTTGTTGATTCCATGCACTCATTGAAAACTTTTGTGTGAGTGATGAGGATTTGAAATAGCAGATCTTTTCTCCAATGATAAGGTTTGTATATCATGAAAATTATCAGGATGGCTTCCTAGAAGAAGGTTTAAGCGAATACTTTCTCATTAGATTTTCTGTAGGGACATGATTTTCATGATTCTCGGTAGTTCTTTGAAGAGAGTTGATGCAAGATCGCCAACACTCCATGTGCTGTCCTTTGGCTCATTCTTAAAGTCCCTTTGCTCATCTTTTTCGACTTGCATGAGTGAGAAAATAATTCTCATTCTCACCATGTGTTTAAAAAGATTCAGTAAATTAGGGGCCTTCTTAAAACTTTAGATTATTTAGAATCAGTATGTAAAGGATGTGTTTCATATAAAACTAAAATGTGCAAGCTCAGAACGCAAAAACCCTTTCATAATAAGAACTCAGAACTCAACTAGCTCTCTGAATTCCTTCAAGGTAGACAGAGCAGCATACAGGTGAATTAAACTGAATTCTCCAATGTCTGAATCTTATTGTTGCTTGGAAATGGTAATTTTTACAAGGAAACTAAATAAAATGTTCCATTAAAACATTGGATAATACATATTTTTCATAAAGAATGATACCTATATATGCTGATATAGAAAATTCTCCAATATCCATGGTAATGTGCGAAATATGCAAAGCAGAGGTATAGTATATTCCATGTGTATGGAAAAATACATTTATGCATAAAAAGGATATTTCTGGAAGGATGTATTCCAGAAACTGTTACAGTGCTTGTCTTCCATTTGAGGAAATGAGAGGCTAGGAGACAGAGAAGGGAAGGAAACCAACTTTCACTGTATGAAATTTGGGTTTTTTTTGTATTATATACTATGTAGATGTAATATCTACTAAAAAGGAATAAAAATTTTTATTTTTAGCTTTGGAGAAAAAAAGCAAAGAAGAAGAAGTAGAGACATTGAGATGAGAGTGCAAAGTAGTTTGGGAAAGGGTGGGTTGTGAAATAAAGGAGTAGACCTTTATTATCTGAAATGATCTGTGACCAAAGAATATTACAGCTCTGGTCTGGATGCTAAGCCAGAAGTGAAGGCTAATAACCGAGCCAAATAACTCAGAAGCTATTCAAAATTTCCCCTTCTTTATTGGTAAAAACTGTGAGACATTAACTCTATGAATGTCATTTTTGCCCAATGTCTACATTGAGGAAGACTTTTGTGACCTTCTAGAATAGCCTACAATGGTCTGAAACCCTGGCTATGCACCAGATTCTCCTATGAGGTCTTAAAAATATGGTACCGTGTGGTCTCTCCCTGGAATTAAGAATTAGAATTTCCAGTGCTGAGGTCCAAAAACCCAGTGGATTGCAGTTTTTAAAGGCAGGTAGCAGACAGGGAGAAGAGACTGGCTTAGTACCAGGAAAATTCGGTGAAAAAGTGAGACACCTATTCTAAAATTAGATCTTTTTGGCCCCCACCATCTTTCAGCTAAGGACTGTGAGCACAGTCTCTGAAGAGCTCTACGTGCTTCTTGCCAGAATATTATTCTGAAACAATAATAATAGCTACCATTTATTGAACACACATTTTATTCCACCACTGTGCTGGGTGTTTCAGATCGATTTACTCAACTCTTCACCACAACTCAATGAGGAAGGCACATCTGTTTTACAGATAAGCATCTAAAGCTGAGAAAAGTAAGATAACTTTCCATAGTCAGGAAAGTGGGAGATCTGTGTCTTAATTACTCTGCTTGACTGTTTTTAAATCTCAGAAGATTGGGCTCACATCCCAGACTCTGAGGGTGAATTTGGAGGGTTCAGGGCCACCTCTTCAGGAAACCTTCTGGCTGTGTACCTCATCCTTGGGGACGCCCTCTGTCAAAGGCTGAAGTCTTGAGTTTCCGTTCATGAGCACACTGTCTTAGACTGTAGAGCTGTGTGTACTTTTGCAGAGTACCTTTATTTCCATACCCAGGGTTTTTCCCTACAGTGCTCTGCTAGCAGAGAGAAGAAATTTATTTTGTAGAGAAGCGTATGCTCATAGGTAAGAGATCTAACCTCTGCACTCATAGTAGGAAAATTCTAGGATTAGTCAGTTTGAAAAATTGAGGTTATATATACTCACCATTTCTAAAATTCCTGCTCTTCTTGGTAACCTCTCAAGATATTAATACTTGTAGTCCTCTATTCTCTTTTCTCTTCTCATCCTGATAGGCTCTGCTGATCTCTCCTAACACAGCTTTCAACTGTTTCCAAAAGTTGTTATTATAACCCTAGACAGTCCAATCCTTGGTCCATGATTTACATTAGATTTTTGAAATCTTCACTGAATATATATTTTTTACCTCTTTACCTTAATTGAAACTTGGATTTCCATTGAGCACAGCATTTTGTCTACCGTTGTTTTGATAGAGGCAGCTCACTTTCATACAAACTAAAAGTTCAGAATGGCCCATCTCATATAACTGTTCCACCGCCTGTGCATGAAACCTTCTTCTTTTTGAGGCTCACCAGCTCCAGCTAGACATCTTCTAACTTATCTCATTGCTGCCATCATCGTGCTCCTTGCTGTTCTACATTTTTCATTAGAGATTTAAACACCAGGGTCACCTGAATCCTACTGCTTCATCCAAATGCCTTCAGTGTTCTTTCGGTTGACACATTCAGCACCTTAAGTTTTAAGTTCCTTGGCCTCCTTATCTTGAGAGACCATGCTCTTCATCTGATTTTAGCCATTGTCATCCACTGGACTTTGTCACAAGAAATTGTTGTACTATGAAATCTTAAATTTAAATAACTCTCTTCATGATATATCACTTCGAAGACTTACACCTTATTACTATCAGTATATCTCAAGATTCTGTCATGCCCAAATTCCACTCTATCAACGTTAAACGTCTACCTTGCTGCCTATTCAAATGGAAGAATCAGAGCCACTTAAAAAAATTCCACAACTGCAGAGATTGGAACCACTCTAAATTCATGGTATCCAACCTCAGTTATCAGGAGTCCCTGACTGTTTTTGTTAGCCATCTTTGTCTTATTCTCAGCAGGAGATATTTCAGATATTTTCCACTCTCCTCAAACCCTGACCCCTACTCCCTACCCTATTCACTTCCTTTAGAAAACCTTGCAGAAAAAGAAAAAGATTGCCCACAATATTCGAACTCCCACAAAACCAACACTGTCGGTGTCTGTATCCATGTCCATCCTTTCCTTTTGCTCTTCTTACAATGAAATAATGTGCAAGGCTGTGTTTTCTATCTAATTCTATTTCCTAATCTATGTTCTGGGTTCTGTCTCCTTCCACTAACTCAAGAGCTGTAATCTTACTACTCCTCCCTATTATATTTTCAAATTTTATTCTCTACTTCTCATCAGCATTTAAATCTATGTATTTCTTTCTTGACTTCAATAAAAACTAAACCAAGCCAAAAACAAAATTCCCCTTCCTTCCATTTTTGCACCTCCTTCATATGCTATCTAGTCTGTCCAGTATGAGCATTTTCTCCATCATCGTCACCACTAAAACTGCTTCCCCAAAGAACAAAAGGGTACTTGTTGCTGAGTACAACCCTAAAAGCTTTGCTTTTTCTTCACTTTAAAGGTTCAAATTTTTGGCATTCCTAGACAACGCTTGCTATTTTTTCCCCAATCCTCCAGGCCGTACTTCCCAATCTTCTTTCTAAGCATCTTCCTCTGACTATTCTGTAAAAGCTGTTCTTCAGCTTTCTGTTTTAGTCACTCATCTCTTCCATTTAGTGATTTAATTCTACAGCTTCAAGTTCATGACTCCAAAATTTGTTATCTCCAACTCAGCCTTCTCTCTTGAAATCCAAATCTATATATCCAACAGTCCATTGGACTTCTCCCACAGGAACCTCCAACTGAATGTTTCAAAATATAAACTTTTAATCTTTCCCTTTACCCTTTCTAAACCTCTTTCACCTCTTCTATTTCCAATATTGATGAATGACATCACCACAAATCCATTTTCCAAAGCCAGCAAGACTTCTCCTCTCACATTATATTCAATTCATTCCCAAGTTTGGGATATTCAGTCTCTGAAGTTGCTCTTAAAACAATTCCCTTCCTGCCACTGCTACTTTTCTGATCTAACCACAATTACTTCTCAATTGGATCATTACACTAGTTTCCTAGTTTTTCTCACTTCCAATCTCTCACCAATTCATTTTCTAGATTTTTCAAAAAAATTGAGTCTTGTAGATGAATCTCTTTCCTAATACTTTTCCATGGCTCCCCAGATAGGTCCCTTATTCTCCTGCTCTATCAATCTTTATCTTTAGAAACTATACCTCATTGCCTATTGCAAACACACACACACATTCCATGCTGCATCCATATTGAACAACCCACTGCTTCACGTTCCTTTCTGACATCAGCCCTTTTGCTCATGTACCATTTTTTCAGAAAACTTCCCCATTCATCCCAATACCTCTTCTCTTGCCTCTCAAACACTGCTTTGACTAAATTCTTTCACCTTCAGTTTGTCCTTTAGTCTCATCTCAGGCACTTCTTTACCTGAAACTTTCCCCGAATCTGTACCAACGATTTAACTTCAAATAGAGTCCATTTTTATAATCACTACTCACATAATCACGGTGACCATTCCAAGAAATACTCTGGGGTGGAGTGGTGGAATGAGAAATGAGTTTAATTTGGGATGTGGGATGTTTGAGTGGGGCTAGTTTTATTTATGAAGAAACGTATAGTAGATAGTTGAGTATAAGGGTCTGAAGCTTGAGAAAGAGGTCAAAGATAGAGATATAGATTTGAGAATTTTCAGAATATAGATGATAACTGAGCCCACAGAGGGGATGAGATTTCCAGACAGTGAGTATAGGATGAGAAGGTAGGAGAAGAGAAGAGAAAAGAAGAGAGAAAGGGAGGGGAGGGGAGAGCAGGGAAGAGAAGAGGGGGAGAGGGGAAGGGAGGGGAAGAGAGAAGAAGAGAGACCAGGAAGAACACTGAGTGTGATGAAAGTTGGCTGGTCCTACCAAGATACAGTCTTGGTTCTTTTGATAAGCAGGATCCTAATTTCCTCTTGCAGAATTACATCTTTCTGCATTGTGTTCATTCTTGATATATTGAAAATCAATTGCTTTGCCCTGCTTTAGCTAAGGAATGAAACTGAAATCTTCTAGGTCATTACATTTTAAATAGAATGGCACAAGGACAGGAAAAGAAAAAAAATAGTTGGAGAGTATTTATTTTAGATCAAGCAATCTGATGAGACTCTCAATTAGTTCTTGCTGCTCAGATCCCTGAGCCTGCCTTGGCATTCCATCCTCTTATAAATAAATGTGATTCTTAAGCCCTCACTCTGAGCCAGGGCGCTACAGATAAGCTTCCAACAAATTCTGCCAGAGCCAGGCATTTTTCTTTCCCTTTCTTCTTGCAATCCAAGAACTCAGTCACACTAAGGAAAAGAACATTCATGGGATGTGCATTTTTATTTAGGATACTGACATGAAATTCTAAATGAGATAGGACAACATCTAAGAGTATCATTCAAATGTTTCAAAAGGCAAAGAATTGTTTAAAAAAGAGAAATGACTATTTCAAGATGAAAGTCATTGTTAATGTTAGGCAATTTAACTATTTTATTGCTTTTACTAATTGAAGGAATAAATGAAAAACATACAAATAAATAAATTTTGAAAGAGCTGTATCCATTTTATCATTTTAATTACTTACCAATTTTTATTTTTTAATTCTTTTCTTCTTTTAGGCTGTTTTATTTTCTTCCTCTCTTTATAACTTTTTCTTTGACTGCATAACTGTTTCATACTCATTTTTCCTAGACTAGCAATTCAAGTGATTAAGGTTTATATTTGTCCATGAGTAGAGCTTTCTCATCCCACAGTTTTAGCATTTTGTCTTTGCTGCTTTAAAGATAATCTTCTATTTTAGTTTTGATGTCCTCTTTGACCCAGAAGATCTTTAAGAGTGAGTTTTTAAAATTTCGTATATTTTATTTTACTTGATAGAAATAATACTTCTAATATTTTTGTATGACGGCTAAAGAATGTGGCATTATTTCTATTTTTTTGGAAATTATTGAAGTCATATTTTTGGTGTGATATAAAATACATTTTCAAAAAAATGTTCTCCAGATACTTGTTTTTGGCTTACAGAGTTTGACACATACAAATATAAACAAAGTCTTTTTTACTGTAATTTTCAGTCAATTGTATCCATTATTTCTAGTCTCCTTGATCTGTTATGGAACTGAGTGAATGGGTGAAAATCTTGCATTATGATGACGTTTCCATTGATTCCTGTAGTTTTGTTGTAATTTGTGAGACTAAAATATGAAGATTCATGAGCGTTATATTCTCCACTGTAAATTATATTCTTTATAATTACAAAGTGCCCTTCTCTTTCCCTTTTCATTTACCTTGAATTCAATGGAGTCTGATCTTAGTAGTTGAGCTCACATTTGTTTTTGTGCTGAATAGCCTGCTCTATATTGTTCATATACTTGAATACCTACGTTTATGTGTGTATGTGTGTATATAAGCGTTGTGTGCATGTATATGTCTCTGTATGGATGTGTATGTCATCTTTACCATAACCCAACATGGCACATACATTTTATTGAGGCACGTATTCTAATATAGTCTAGAGATGAGACATCTGAGGTTCAGCAAGATTAAGCAACCCAGCCCAAGTGAACTAGCAAGTGGGTTGTCCTGTCATTTTACTGCATGACACAATACTATTTCTGTGGTCTCTCTCAGCAGTTTCGTACTACTCTGATTTTTCCTTCTTAGTCTGTCATCTGTTCTACTTCCATCCAGTATAGATTCATTCACTCATTCGACAATTGCATCTTAAGAAACTAATTATAGAATTCTAGGTTCTGGGGACCGGCGGTGAACAAAATGGATACAAATGTCTACCCTCATGGTCATAAATAAAATGGACATCTTGAGTGTGCTCATTGAGCAGGGGAGTAAAATGATGAAAGGAAATGATAACTTTAAGGAGAATCTCTGCCTGCCTACAGTCAGTTTTAGGATACTTTCTGGTTGGAAGTGGGGTTTCCCCCTACTCAAGGATTTGTTTCTCCTTACTTTTTATTTATTTACTTATTTATTTTTTAAGATTTTATTTTTTTCCTTTTTCTCCCCAAAGCTCCCTGGTACATATTGTATATTCTTCGTTGTGGGTCCTTCTAGTTGTGACATGTGGGACGCTGCCTCAGCGTGGCTTGATGAGTAGTGCCATGTCCGCATCCAGGATTCGAACCAACGAAACACTGGGCCGCCTGCAGCAGAGCTCGAGAACTTAACCACTCGGCCATGGGGCCAGCCCCTCTCTTCACTTTTTAGAAGAGGATATCAATTCTATCCTATGATTAGAGCATATATTTTTCCTATGGACACTTATTCAGTAAATAAATAATAATAGTTGTTTTTGCTTATACTAGCTTCTAGAATGAATACAATCAACTTTAATCTACTCCTAGCAAACTATGTTACTTCATTCCTCCATTCTAGAGTGCCATACAGCCTGGTTTACCAACTACAGTTCTAGTTTTCACCTCTTGTTTGAGCACCATCATTATTAGTAATCCTGAAACTTTTATTTATTTATTTATTTATTGTTTTTCCTGAGGAAGGTTTACCCTCAACTAGCATCTGTTGCCAGTCTTCCTCTTTTTGTATATGAGCTGCCCCCACAGCATGGCCACTGACGGATGAATGGTGTGGGAACCAAGCCTGGGCCACCAAAGGAAAGTGTGCTGAACTTAACTGCTAGGTCCCCAGGACCCGTCCTTGAACTTTTTTTAAATAAGAAAATTAAATAAGTAATTCTTTAATTACCCATATGAAAAAAATCTCTAAGATCTATTACCAGACAGAAAAAGCGAAGTGCAAGGCAGCATATGTGGTATGCAGGCATTTGTCTAAAAATGGAAGAAAGGAAGAATACACACATACATATACATTTTCTTGATAGACATGTAAACTTTCTCCGGCAGGATACACAAGAAAGTGATAACAACTGGTTGCTGAATCTGGGAGACAGACTTTTCACTGGGAATACTTTTTATCCTTTTAAACAATTTTATTGAGGTCGTGTTGGCTTATAACACTGTGTAAATTTCAGGTTTGCATTGTTGTATTTCAGCTTCTGTGTAGAATGCATCTTATTCACCAATACTCTAGATTTTATCCATTACCACACACATATGTACCATACACATGTGCCCTCTGTCCCTCTGGTATCCACAAATTTGTTCTCCTTATTTATGTATTTGTTTGTTTATCTTCCACATATGAGTAAAATTGTATTTGTCTTTCTCTGTCTGACTTATTTCACTTAGCAAAATACCCTCAAGGTCTATCCATGTTGTCACAAATGGCACCAGTCTGTCTTTTTTTATGGCTGAGTATGTGCATGCTTTTTATACTTTTGAATTATGTGATTGTATTATCTAGACAAAAAAATACAATTTAAACTTAAAAGAAACAAAAGTAATGATTAGCTAATTAAGCACAAATGAAATTCTATAGAAATCAGGGATGATTAAAGTCCAATGATGCATATTTGTGAAAGACTATAAATATTGGCTAGGAAAATCATGCTCTTGAAGCCTTTCTGATCCTTTAGCAAAATTTGATTTTGAACCCTTATCATCCTTTGCTTAGATGATGATATCCTTGCATATTTTAATAATAAATATTATTTTCAGAACTGTTTTAGATTTACAGAAAAGTTTAGAATGTAGTACAGAAAGTTCTTGTATACTCCACACCCAGTTTCTCCTATTATTACCATCTTATCTTAGTGTGCATGGTACATCTGTTACGGTTAACAATCCAACTTTGATACATTATTATTAACTAAAGTCTGTATTTTATTCATATTTCCTTAGTTTTACCTAGTGTCCTTTTTCTGTTTCAGGATCTCATCCAAGAACTCACATTACATTTAGTTGGCCTGTCTCCTTAGGATTCTCTTGGTTGGGACGGGTTATCAGACTCCTTGATTTTGATGACCTCGACAGTTTTGAGGCGTATACTCAATTATTCCGCAGTATGCCCCACTATTGGAATTTATCTGATGTTTCTCTTATGATTAGACTGGGATTATGGGTTTGGAGTTGGAAGACAACAGAGAGAAATGCCATTTTCGTCACATCATATCAGGGGTACATACAATCAATATAATTTATCATTATAGATATTGACCTCATTCACCTGACTGAGAAAAGCTTGATTAGGTTTCTCTCTTGTAAAGTTATTTTTTCCACCTTCTCTTTTCCATACTGTGCTCTTCAAAAGAAGTCAGTCGGTGCAGCCCACACTTATGAAATGGTGATTTATGTCCCCCTCCAAGGGTGAAGTAGCTCCATAAATTACTTGGAATTCTTCTGCAAGGGAGCTTTGTCTCTTCTCTCCCATTTATTTATTTATCCACTCATTTATTTATATTGGTATATATTCCCTCCTTCAGCTCTAAAAAGTGTCCCCTGTTTAGATGATAAATTACATGTTTATTGTCTTTGCCTCTGAATCACAACCCCAGCCCGTCTTACTTCTTTCTTTGGCTTTGTCTTATCCTTATATTTGTCACTTATTTACATTTCAATTGCCTTGCTCTGTTGCACATTCTGTGTTGCACATGTGCAATTCTGGACCATTGCGGGGAATAAATAATTTCATATGCCATGCAAAAGTACAGAGGAAAGACAAATACACAGAAATGTATTTGCTGGACTGATCCTGCAGAGGAATCAGCAACAGGCTTGTGTCTCTGTGTATCAGAAAGAATACATGGAATAGCACAAATTTGAACCACATGAGAAGAATTATTTAAGAATCCATGTATTTACAACTTTGCTGTCTTCTCATGCTTGAAAGGACAGAATAAGTTACTCTGGGCAGCTTCAAGGAAAATTCAATTTCAGATTGATATTGTCTACTCAGATAGTCTATTCTTCCATCCTTTGTCAGTCTTACTGACATCATCCCAAACAAACATCCTTGCTTGCAACTTATCTCCTAAGCAAAACCCATTCCAGGAGCACAAAGCCAAGCTCAGGGCACAGAGCATCAATATATGCATCATGTGGTGTGTAGTTTTATTCACTATGCCGGGTCAGACACCCACCCTAGATGAGACCCATATGTGTTCCTCAATCCTTAGAACCAGGATATAGCTGTCCCCCAGATTTTAACTGGCTTGGAGCTAAAGAAAATCTTTATGTAGAAAGTTGTAGCATTGACTTTTCTGGTCTCCTCTTCCTCCTCCTTATTCTCTTCTTTCTTGACAAATAAAGTTGCTATAAACCTTTGTGTATAAATTTTTGTGTGAATATATGCATTTATTTTCTCTGGATAAATACCTTAAATTGGCTGGGTCATATAGTAGCTATTGTTTAACTTTAAAAGAAATTGCAGAGGCCAGCCTGGTGGTGCAGTGGCTAAGTGCGCACATTCCACTTCAGCGGCTCAGGGTTCGCCGGTTCATATCCCGGGTGCGGACATGGCACCACTTGGCAAGCCATGCTATGGTAGGCGTTCCACATAGAAAGTAGAGGAAGATGGGCATGGATGTTAGCTCAGGGCCAGTCTTCCTCAGCAAAAAGAGGAAGATGGGCATGGATGTTAGCTCAGGGCTAATCTTCCTCAAAGAAAGAAATTGCAAAACTGTTTTTTAAGTTCTGTACAATTTTACATTCCCAGCAGCAGTATAATAGAGTTGCAATTCCTCTACATACTTGGTAACACTTGGTATAGTCAGTTGTTTTAAGTGTAGACATTCTAGTGGGTGTGCAGTCATATTTCATTGTGATTTTACCTGATGGCTTTAATTTGTGGTGTATAATAGAGTCTGGTAGAATTCTTTTAATTTCCTTATTTTAAAAAATATTCTCGTATTCAAGAACATTTTATTTCCAAATAATGTTTCAAAACATTAAAAAAAAACTTTAAAAATCCTTTCCAAAATTTTATTTAGAATTAATTTGGTTTGTAAGTTAGCATAAAATAAATTTATCCTTTATTTGTTCATTTATTTTACAAACATTAAGTGTCTGTTACATGCTAGTCTCTGTGTTAAGAAGGTACTGGTTAGACAAGATTGAATTAGAAGTTGCTTCTGTTCTTATGAAATGTGCAGTCTAGAGGATAGAGCAGATAAGTTAGACAAGGTAACAGTCAAATTATAGTACACGGTTGGATATTTTGGTTTTGATGTAAAGTGAGAATAAGGAAGAAAAAAGAATCATGGAGGGATCTTGAGTTTTAGGATTCATAGAGAGGGGAGGTCAAGGAAAGCAAATGAGAAGTAGAAATTAGAAACTAGCAGAAACCAGGAGAGAGAGAGAATTTTGAAGATTTCGGGAGAGGAAAAGATTCTCAAAGCACAGCATGGTTAACAGGTATGCAGCTTGAGCAGAGGTTGACTGGGATGAGGTGGGAAGTGACCCTTGGGTTTGGAAAAGAGAGTCAATGAGTGACTTTAATGTGTTTTTAGTCTTGTGATAAAAGTAGAGATCCTCCCATATAGAAGTAAGTAGAAAACTTTTACTGAATTTTAAAAAGTGTTTCTCAAAAAGGTTTTTTGAATTTTTTTATATAGGTCACATATTTTACTTTTCAGTCTCAACATTTCTGATATAAATACTATATTTAATTTTCATTATTTTTATCTGCGTGTTGTTGGCAGTCAAGGCACACTGTTGAGATTTGTTTCTTTTGTATCATTTCCTTCTTCTTAAAGCCATTTAAAAATATCCAAACAGCATTTTAGTAATTTATTTTGTTATAATCAGACAATAATTTTTTTTTCATTTATTTTCCAATATATATTCCCAATATTTCTGGTTATATCTTAATGTATCATTTAAATCTCAAAAACACATTCTAACACTTGTCGCAGTTGTCATCCTGATTTTGTCCCAATTTTAAGGAAAATTACTGGGATTTGGATTGAATTTAATATGAACCTTCAGTTTAAAAGAAATTTGTTTTATTCTATTAAGAAAGAAACTATTTCTTGTTTCTAAATATTTAATTGGGAATAAATTTTGAACTTTTGTTAAATATTTTTCTGACAACTGAAATTATATATGTATATATACACATGCATACATACCTATATATGTATATACTTATATAT